>NC_045798.1:61486047-61614676 GCF_009873245.2 Balaenoptera musculus
TTTCCTTTCCTCCACACCTCTCCAGCATTTATTGTTTCTAGATTTTTGATGATGGCCATTCTGACCGGTGTGAGATGATATCTCATTGTAGTTTTGATTTGCATTTCTCTAATGATTAATGATGTTGAGCATTCTTTCATATGTCTGTTGGCAATCTGTATATCTTCTTTGGAGAAATGTCTATTTAGGTCTTCTGCCCATTTTTGGATTGGGTTGTTCGTTTTTTTGTTATTGAGCTGCATGAGCTGCTTGTAAATCTTGGAGATTAATCCTTTGTCAGTTGCTTCATTTGCAAATAGTTTCTCCCATTCTGATGGTTGTCTTTTGGTCTTGTTTATGGTTTCCTTTGCTGTGCAAAAGCTTTTAAGTTTCATTAGGTCCCATTTGTTTATTTGTGTTCTTATTTCCATTTCTCTAGGAGCTGGGTCAAAAAGAATCTTGCTGTGATGTATGTCATAGAGTGTTCTGCCTATGTTTTCCTCTAAGAGTTTGATAGTGTCTGGCCTTACACTTAGATCTTTAATCCATTTTGAGTTTATTTTTGTGCATGGTGTCAGGGAGTGTTCTAATTTCATACTTTTACATGTATCTGTCCAATTTTCCCAGCACCACTTATTGAAGAGGCTGTCTTTTCTCCACTGTATATGCTTGCCTCCTTTATCAAAGATAAGGTGACCATATGTGCGTGGGTTTATCTCTGGGCTTTCTATCTTGATCCATTGATCTATATTTCTGTTTTTGTGCCAGTACCAAACTGTCTTGATTACTGAAGCTTTGTAATATAGTCTGAAGTCAGGGAGCCTGATTCCCCCAGCTCCATTTTTCATTCTCAAGATTGTTTTGGCTATTCGGGGTCTTTTGTGTTTCCATACAAATTGTGAAATTTTTTGTTCTACTTCTGTGAAAAATGCCAGTGGTAGTTTGATAGGGATTGCATTGAATCTGTAGATTGCTTTGGGTAGTAGAGTCATTTTCACAATGTTGATTCTTCCAATCCAAGAACATGGTATATCTCTCCATCTATTTGTATCATCTTTAATTTCTTTCATCAGTGTCTTATAATTTTCTGCATACAGGTCTTTTGTCTCCTTAGGCAGGTTTATTCCTAGATATTTTATTCTTTTTATTGCAATGGTAAACGGGAGTGTTTTCTTAATTTCACTTTCAGATTTTCCATCATTAGTGTATAGATATGCAAGAGATTTCTGTGCATTAATTTTGTATCCTGCTACTTTACCAAATTCATTGATTAGCTCTAGGAGTTTTCTGGTAGCATCTTTAGATTCTATATGTATAGTATCATGTCATCTGCAAACAGTGACAGCTTTACTTCTTCTTTTCCGATTTGGATTCCTTTTATTTCTTTGTCTTCTCTGATTGCTGTGGCTAACACTTCCAAAACTATGTTGAATAATGGTGGTGAGAGTGGACAACCTTGTCTTGTTCCTGATCTTAGTGGAAATGGTTTCAGTTTTTCACCATTGAGGACAATGTTGGCTGTGGGTTTGTCATATATGGCCTTTATTATGTTGAGGAAAGTTCCCTCTATGCCTACTTTCTGCAGGGCTTTTATCATAAATGGGTGTTGAATTTTGTCGAAAGCTTTCTCTGCATCTATTGAGATGATCATATGGTTTTTCTCCTTCAGTTTGTTAATATGGTGTATCACGTTGATTGATTTGCGTATATTGAAGAATGCTTGCTTTCCTGGGATAAACTCCACTTGATCATGACATATGATCCTTTTAATGTGCTGTTGGATTCTGTTTGCTAGTATTTTGTTGAGGATTTTTGCATGTATGTTCATCAGTGATATTGGCCTGTAATTTTCTTTCTTTGTGACATCTTTGTCTGGTTTTGGTATCAGGGTGATGGTGGCCTCGTAGAATGAGTTGGGGAGTGTTCCTCCCTCTGCAATATTTTGGAAGAGTTTGAGAAGGATAGGTGTTAGCTCTTCTCTAAATGTTTGATAGAATTCACCTGTGAAGCCATCTGGTCCTGGGCTTTTGTTTGTTGGAAGGTTTTTAATCACAGTTTCAATTTCAGTGCTTGTGATTGGTCTGTTCATATTTTCTCTTTCTTCCTGGTTCAGTCTCAGCAGGTTGTGCATTTCTAAGAATCTGTCCATTTCTTCCAGGTTGTCCATTTTATTGGCATAGAGTTGCTTGTAGTAATCTCTCATGATCTTTTGTATTTCTGCATGTCAGTTGTTACTTCCCCTTTTTCATTTCTAATTCTATTGATTTGAGTCTTCTCCCTTTTTGTCTTGATGAGTCTGGCTAATGGTTTATCAATTTTGTTTATCTTCTCAAAGAACCAGCTTTTAGTTTCATTGATTTTTGTTACTGTTTTCTTCATTTCTTTTTCATTTATTTCTGATCTGATCTTTACGATTTCTTTCCTTCTGCTAGCTTTGGGGTTTTTTTGTTCTTCTTTCTCTAATTGCTTGGGGTTCAAGGTTAGGTTGTTTATTCGAGATGTTTCCTTTTTCTTGAGGTAGGCTTGTATTGCTATAAACTTCCCTCTTAGCACTGCTTTTGCTGCGTCCCATAGGTTTTGGATTGTCGTGTCTCCATTGTCATTTGTTTCTAGGTATTTTTTGATTTTTTGATTCAGTGATCACTTCGTTATTAAGTAGTGTATTGTGTAGCCTCCATGTGTTTGTACTTTTTACAGATCTTTTCCTGTAATTGATATCTAGTCTCAGAGCGTAGTGGTCGGAAAAGATACTTGATATGATTTCAATTTTCTTAAATTTACCAAGGCTTGATTTGTGACCCAAGATATGATCTATCCTGGAGAATGTTCCATGAGCACTTGAGAAAAATGTGTATTCTGTTGTTTTTGGGTGGAATGTCCTATAAATATCAATTAAGTCCATCTTGTTTAATGTATCATTTAAAGCTTTTGTTTCCTTATTTATTTTCACTTTGGATGATCTGTCCATTGGTGAAAGTGGGGTGTTAAAGTCCCCTACTATGATTGTGTTGCTGTCGATTTCCCCTTTTATGGCTGTTAGTATTTGCCTTATGTATTGAGGTGCTCCTATGTTGGGTGCATAAATATTTACCATTGTTATACCTTCCTCTTGGATCGATCCCTTGATAATTATATAGTGTCCTTCTTTGTCTCTTGTAATAGTCTTTATTTTAAAGTCTATTTTGTCTGATATGAGAATTGCTACTCCAGCTTTCTTTTGATTTCCATTTGCATGGAATATCTTTTTCCATCCCCTCACTTTCAGTCTGTATGTGTCCCTAGGTCTGAAGTGGGTCTCTTGTAGACAGCATATATATGGGTCTCGTTTTTGTATCCATTCAGCCAGTCTGTGTCTTTTGGTGGCAGCATTTAATCCATTTACATTCAAGGTAATTATCGATATGTATGTTCCTATTCCCATTTTCTTAAATGTTTTGGGTTTGTTATTGTAGGTGTTTTCCTTCTCTTGTGTTTCTTGCCTAGAGAAGTTCCTTTAGCATTTGTTGTAAAGCTGGTTTGGTGGTGCTGAACTCTCTCAGCTTTTGCTTGTCTGTAAAGGTTTTAATTTCTCCATCACATCTGAATGAGATCCTTGCTGGGTAGAGTAATCTTGGCTGTAGGTTTTTCTCCTTCATCACTTTAAGTATATCCTGCCACTCCCTTCTGGCTTGCAGAGTTTCTGCTGAAAGATCAGATGTTAACCTTATGGGGATTCCCTTGTGTGTTATTTGTTGTTTTCCCCTTGCTGCTTTTAATATGTTTTCTTTATATTTAATTTTTGACAGTTTGATTAATATGTGTCTTGGCGTGTTTCTCCTTGGGTTTATCCTGTATGGGACTCTCTGTGCTTCCAGGACTTGATTAACTATTTCCTTTCCCATATTAGGGAAGTTTTCAACTATAATCTCTTCAAATATTTTCTCAGTCCCTTTCTTTTTCTCTTCTTCTTCTGGGACCCCTATAATTCGAATGTTGGTGTGTTTAATGTTGTCCCAGAGGTCTCTGAGACTGTCTTCAGTTCTTTTCATTCTTTTATCTTTATCCTGCTCTGCAGTAGTTATTTCCACCATTTTATCTTCCAGGTCACTTATCCGTTCTTCTGCCTCAGTTATTCTGCTATTGATCCCATCTAGAGTATTTTTAAATTCATTTATTGTGTTTTTCATCGTTGCTTGGTTCCTCTTTAGTTCTTCTACGTCCTTGTTAAATGTTTCTTGCATTTTGTCTATTCTATTTCCAAGATTTTGGATCATCCTTACTATCATTATTCTGAATTCTTTTTCAGGTAGACTACCTATTTCCTCTTCATTGTTTAGGTCTGGTGTGTTTTGACCCTGCTCCTTCATCTGCTGTGTGTTTTTCTGTCATCTCATTTTGCTTATCTTACTGTGTTTGGGGTCTCCTTTTCACAGGCTGCAGATTCGTAATTCCCATTGTTTTTGGTATCTGTCCCCAGTGTCTAAGGTTGGTTCAGTGGGTTGTGTAGGCTTCCTGGTGGAGGGAACTAGTGCCTGAGTTCTGGTGGATGAGGGTGGATCTTTTCTTTCTGGTGGGCATGTCCACGTCTGGTGGTGTATTTTGGGGTGTCTGTGGCCTTATTATGATTTTAGGCACCCTCTCTGCTAATGGATGGGGCTGTGTTCCTGTCTTGCTAGTTGTTTGGCATAGGGTGTCCAGCACTGTAGCTTGCTGGTCGTTGAGTGAAGCTGGGTCTTGATGTTGAGATGGAGATCTCTGAGAGATTTTTGCCGTTTGGTATTACGTGGAGCTGGGAGGTCTCTTGTGGACCAGTGTCCTGAAGTTGGCTCTCCCACCTCAGAGGCACGGCCCTGATGCCTGGCTGGAGCACCAAGAGCCTTTTATCCACACGGCTCAGAGTAAAATGGAGAAAAAATAGAAAGAAAGAGGCTATAATATAGTGAAGTAAAATAAAGCTATTATAAAGCAAAGCTATACAGACAAAATCTCACCCAGAAGCATATACATATACACTCACAAAAAAAGGAAAAGGGGAAAAATTAATATATCTTGCTCCCAAAGTCCACCTCCTGAATTTGGGATGATTCGTTGTCTATTCAGGTATTCAACAGATGCAGGCACATCAAGTTGTTTGTGGAGTTTTAATCCGCTGCTCCTGAGGCTCCTGGAAGAGATTTCCCTTTCTCTTCTATGTTCGCACAGCTCCCAGGGGTTCAGCTTTGGATTTGGACCCGCCTCTGTGTGTAGGTCGCCTGAGGGCGTCTGTTCACCGCCCAGACAGAACAGGGTTAAAGGAGCAGCTGCTTCGGGGGCTCTGGCTCACTCAGGCCGGGGGGCGGGAGGGGTACGGAGGCGGGGCGAGCCTGCAGCGGCAGAGGCCGGTGTGATGTTGCAGCAGCCGGAGGCGCGCCGTGCGTTCTCCCAGGGAAGTTGTCCCCAGATCACGGGACCCTGGCAGTGGTGGGCTACACCGGCTCCCAGGAGGGGCAGTGTGGAGAGTGACCTGTGCTCGCACACAGGCTTTTTGGTGGCAGCAGCAGCAACCTTAGCGTCTCATGCCCGTCTCTGGGGCCTGCGCTGATAGCTGCGGCTCACGCCCGTCTCTGGAGTTCATTTAGGCGGTGCTCTGAATCCCCTCTCCTTGCTCGCCCCAAAACAAAGAGGCAAGAAAAAGTCTTTTGCCTCTTTGGCAGCTGCAGACTTTTTCCCGGTCTCCCTCCCAGCCAGCTGTCGTGCGCTAACCCCTTCAGGCTGTGTTCACGCTGCCTACCCCAGTCCTCTCCCTGCAATCTGACCGAAGCCCAAGCCTCAGCTCCCAGCCCCACCTGCCCCGGCGGGTGAGCAGACAAGCCTCTCGGGCTGCTGAGTGCTGCTAGGCGCCGATCCTCTGTGCGGGAATCTCTCCATTTTTTCCTCTGCGCCCCTGTTGCTGTGGGATCTGCGCTGATAGCCGTGGCTCACGCCCATCTCTGGAGCTCGTTTAGGCGGCGCTCTGAATCCCCTCTCCTCGCGCACCAGGAAACAAAGAGGGAAGAAAAAGTCTCTTGCCTGTTCGGCAGCTGCAGACCTTTTCCCGGACTCCCTCCCAGCTAGCTGTGGTGCACTAACCTCTTCAGGTTGTGTTCATGCCGCCAACCCCAGTCCTCTCCTGTTTGTTCTTTAATTCTTCTATGTGTTTGTTTGTTCTTTAATTTTTCTAGGTCTTTGTTAAACATTTCTTGCATCTTCTCAATCTTTGCTTCCATTCTTTTTTCGAGGTCTTGGATCATCTTCACTCTCATTATTCTGTCTCTATTCTTTGGTCTCTGTTTTTCTTTTTTTTTTTTTTTTTGCCCTACCCAGGTACATGGGTTGTTTCTTGCCTTTTGGGAAGTCTGAGGTCTTCTGCCAGCACTCAGTAGGTGTTCCACATGTAGATGTATTTGTGATGTATTTGTGGGGAGGAAGGTGATCTCCATGTCTTACTCTTCTGCCATCTTGAAGGTCTCTCCCATACTGTTTTGATTACTACAGCTTTGTAATATAGTTTTAAATCAGGAGGTGTGATGTCCACACATATATTTAGACTTCGTAAAAACCTTGTAAACTGAGTATTTTTGTCTCCATTTTATAGATTCAGAAAGTAAACCTTTATAATATTTAAGAAACTCACCCAAGACATATTAAGTTATGAAGCTTAATGTCTCTGATACCAAATCCTGTAATCTTACCTTGTTTAGTACAAGAATAATATGGCTTCCTGAAAGAGAAAACTCTTTTTGTATTGATATAGAAAAAATCAACAAGATATACTGATAAAAAATAACCATGATATACAAAAAAGGGGAAAAAAACCCATAGAGAATGCCACTTTGTGTGAAAAGAAAGGGAAAAACATAAAATAACATATATATCATTGGCCTGCATGTGCCAACATATTTACAAGAATGAACAGTAAATTAATCACAAGGATTCCTTGTTGAGAGAAATCGAAACTGGGCAAAAAGTACTGCCTGTATTTTAAAATACATTTTCAATAAACCTGTACACGGATTCTCTTTTAACATTAAAAAAAGGGAATAGATCAGTTTGGATGTTGTCAGACTCATGTGATAAGCGGCCCACAGAGCAAGCTGCATGCAAATATGCACAATAGGACCACATACTTGTCTGTGATGGATGAGGGGAAAAAAATATTGGAGCTTCCCCCCAACAGGTAGTTTGAAAAGCACTTCTGTATAGTGAAAATTCTTCTTCCTATTCCTATGCCTCAGCCAGCCAGCTCCCTCCTGGATGCAACAAATGCTGTTAGATTCTTGTGTATCCTTGCACAGTTCACAAACATTCATACACATGTGTGTGAGTACTACACACATGTGTGCACAAATGGTAGCATGCTAAATGTTCTGCTCTTTGCTTTTTCATTTAATGATATAACTTGGATATTTTTCCTCATTTTTTTAAACAGTCACCAGATAGTCATTTGTATGGAGGCACTATAATTTATTTAACCAGTTCTCTGTTGTGCTATTAAGATAATGCTGCAATGAGTAAACTGATATATATTTTATTTCACATATGCAAATAAATCCTTGACATGTTGTAGCTGTGCATGTCCAAAAGCAGGAAGCTTGCTTAATATGCACTTAGTAGGCACAATTAATAAATGCTTCCTGAAGTTAGTGAAAACTGCAAAAATTGGTGAAGATTCTGAAGGGAAATGGGCAAACTGGGGAACCTTTAGTGCAGGGAGGAATTGGCTTAGTGTGGTGGAGACCACATAAGAGGAAGAATGGTTCACAGAGTGCTCAGTGCCAACTCTGTAAGTAGGCAAATGAGTAGCAGAACTGGACCTCGAACCCAGGCCCCTGTTATCCTGCCTTCTTGCCTGTTTAGGCTCCTGCTGGACTGCTCTACTCCTTTCTTTCCATTAAACTATACTATGCTCACTGAACAGTTGCTGTTTTGGGGTTTTTTTGGGGGGAATTAAAAAAAATTTTATTGGAGTATAGTTGCTTTACAATGTTTTGTTAGTTTCTACTGTACAGCAAAGTTAATTAGCTATATGTATTCAAATATCCCCTCTTTTTTGTATTTCCTTCCAATTTAGGTCACCACAGAGCACTGAGTAGAGTTCCCCATGCTATACAGTAGGTTCTCATTAGTTATCTATTTTATACATAGTATCAATAGTGTACATATGTCAATCCCAATCTCCCAATTCATCCCACCCTGCCCTTTACCCCTTGGTATCCATACATTTGTTCTCTACGTCTGTGTCTTTATTTCTTTTTTGTAAATAAGATCGTCTATACCAATTTTTTCAGATTCTACATATATGCGTTAATATACGGTAGTTGTTTTTCTCTTTCTGACTTACTTCACTCTCTATGGTAGTCTCTACGTCCATCCATGTCTCTAAAAATGACCCAATTTTGTTCCTTTTTATGGCTGAGTAATGTTCCATTGTATATATGTACCACGTGTTATTTATCTATTCCTCTGTTGATGGACATTTAGGTTGCTTCCACGTCTTGGCTATAGTAAGAAGTGCTGCAGTGAACACTGGAGTGCATGTGTCTTTTTGAATTATGGTTTTCTCAGGGTATATGCCCAGTAGTGGGATTGCTGGGTCACATGGTTGTTCTATTTTTGGTTTTTTAAGGGACCTCCATACTGTTCTCCATAGTGGTTGTATCAATTTACATTCCCACCAACAGTGCAGTAGGGTTCCCTTTTCTACACACCTTCTCCAGCATTTCTTGTTTGTAGATTTTTTGATTATGGCCATTCTGACAGGTGTGAGGTGATATCTCATTGTAGTTTTGATTTGCACTTCTCTAATAATTAGTGAAGTTGAGCATCTTTTCATGTGTTTTTTGGCCATCTGTATGTCTTCTTTGGAGAAATGTCTATTTAGGTCTTCTGCCCATTTTTGGACTCAGTTGTTGTTGGTTTTTTTTTTTTTGATATTGAGCTGCATGAGCTGTTTGTATATTTGGAGATTAATCCTTTGTCAGTTGCTTCATTTGCAAATATTTTCTCCCTTCTGAGGGTTGGCTTTTTGTCTTGTCATTTGTTTACTTTTGTTTTTATTTCCATTACTCTAGGAGGTGGGTCAAAAAAGATCTTGCTGTGATTTATGTCAAAGAGTGTTTTGCCTGTATTTTCCTCTAAGAGTTTTATAGTGTCTGGCCTTACATTTAGGTCTTTCATCCATTTTGAGTTTATTTTTGTGTATGGTGTTAAGGAGTGTTCTAAATTCATTCTTTTACATGTAGCTGTCCAGTTTTCCCAGCACCATTTATTGAAGAGACTGTCTTTTCTCCATTGTATTTTCTGGCATCCTTTTTCATAGATTAGGTGACCATGGGTGTGTGGGTTTATCTCTGGGCTTTCAATCCTGTTCCATTGAGCTATATTTCTGTTTTTGTGCCTGTACCATACTGTCTTGATTACTGTAGCTTTGTAGTATAGTCTGAAGTCAGGGAACCTGATTCCTCCTGCTTTACTTTCTCAAGATTGATTTGGCTATTTGGGGTCTTTGGGGTTTCCATACAAATTGTAAAATTTTTTGTTCTAGTTCTGTGAAAAACGCCATTGGTAATTTGATAGGGATTGCATGGAATCTGTAGATTGCTTTGGGTAGTATAGTCATTTTCACAATATTGATTCTTCCAATCTGAGAACATGGTATATCTCCCCATCTGTTTGTATCATCTTTAATTTCTTTCATCAGTGTCTTATAGTTTTCTGTATACAGGTCTTTTGTCTCCCTAGGTAGGTTTATTCCTAGGTATTTTATTCTTTTTGTTGCAATGGTAAATGGGAGTGTTTCCTTCATTTCTCTTTCAGGTTTTTCATTATTAGTGTATAGGAATGCAAGAGATTTCTGTGCATTAATTTTGTATCCTGCAACTTTACCAACTTTACCAACTTCATTGATTAGCTTTAGTAGTTTTCTGGTGGCATCGTTAGGATTCTCTATGTATAGTATCATGTCATCTGCAAACAGTGACAGTCCTACTTCTTCTTTGCCAGTTTGGATTCCTTTTATTTCTTTTTCCTCTCTTATTGTCATGGCTAGGATTTCCAAAACTATGTTGAATAATAGTGGTAAGAGTGGACACCCTTTTCTTTTTCCTGATCTTAGAGGAAATGCTTTCAGTTTTTCACTATTGAGAATAATGTTTGCTGTGGGTTTGTCATATATGGCCTTTATTATGTTGAGGTAGGTTCCCTTTATGCCCACTTTCTGAAGACTTTTTATCATAAATCTGTGTTGAATTTTGTCAAAAGCTTTTTCTGTATCTATTGAGATTATCATATGGTTTTTATTCTTCAATTTGTTCATATGGTGTATCACATTGGTTGATTTGCATATGTTGAAGAATCCTTGCATCCGTGGGGGTAAATCCCACTTGATCATGGTGTATGATCCTTTTAATGTGTTGTTGGATTTGGCTTGCTAGTATTTTGTTGAGGATTTTGACATCTATGTTCATCAGTGATATTGGACTGTAATTTTTTTGTGTGTGATATCTTTTTCTGGTTTTGGTATCAGGGTGATGGTGGTCTCGTAGAATGAGTATGGGAGTGTTCCTCCCTCTGCATTTTTTTGGAAGAGTTTGAGAAGGATAGGTGTTAGCTCTCCTCTAAATGTTTGATAGAATTCACCTGTGAAGCCATCTGACCCTGGGCTTCTGTTTGTTGGAAGATTATTAATCACAGTTTCAAATTCAGTGCTTGTGATTGGTCTGCTCATATTTTCTATTTCTTCCTGGTTCAGTCTTGTAGGGTTGTACCTTTCCAAGAATTTGCCCATTTCTTCCAGGTTGTCCATTTTATTGACATAGAATTGCTTATAGTAATCTCTTATGATCCTTTGTATTTCTGCAGTGTCATTTGTAACTTCTCCTTTAATTACGTGAAATGCAATTGGATTAAATGCTACAGCCAAAAGACACAGAATGGCTGAATGGATAACAATACAATACCCATATATATCTTGCCTATAAGAGACCTACTTCAGACCTCAGGACACATACAGACTGAAAGTGAGGGTGTGGAAAAAGATATTCCATGCAAATGGAAATCAAATGAAAGCTGGAGTAGCAATACTCATGTGAAAAAATGGACCTTAAAAAAGACTGTCACAAGAGATAAGGAAGGACACTGCATACTAACCAAGGGATTAATCCAAGAAGAAGATATAACAATTGTAAATATTTATGCACACAACATAAGAGCACCTCAATGCATAAGGCATTGCTAACAGCCATTAAAGGGGAAATTGACAGTAACACAATATTTTTGTGGGAGTTTTAACACTCTACTTACACCAATGGATAGGTCATCCAGACAGAAAATTAATAAGGAAACACAAGTCTTAAATGACAAATTAGACCAGCTAGACTTAATGAATATTTATAGGACATTCCATTCAAAAGCAGCAGAACACACTTCTCCTCAAGTGCACATGGAACATTCTCCAGGATAGATCCCATCTTGGGTCACAAATCAAGCCTCAGTAAATTTAAGAAAATTGAAATCATATCAAGCATCTTTTCTGACCACAATGCTATGAGATTAGAAATCAGTTACAGGAAAAAAACTGTGAAAAACACAAACACGTGGAGGCTAAACAATATGCTACTAAATAACCAAGAGAACACTGAAGAAATCAAAGAGGAAATCAAAAAATACCTAGGAACAAAAGACAACAAAAATACGATGACTCAAAACCTATGGGATGCAGCAAAAGCAGTTCTAAGAAGGAAGTTTATAGCAATACAATCCTACCTGAAGAAACAAGAAACAACTCAAATAAACAACCTAATCTTACATCTAAAGCAACTAGAGAAAGAAGAACAAACAAAACCCAAAGTTAGTAGAAGGAAAGAAATTGTAAAGATCAGAGCAGAAATAAGTGAAATACAACGAAAAAATAGAAAAAAAAAAAAAACAATAACAAAGATCAGTAAAACTAAAAGCATTGTTCTTTAAGAAGATAAACAAAATTGATAAAACTTTAGCCAGACTCATCAAGAAAAAAATGGAGAGGACTCAAATCAATAAAATTGCTGATTTGACTTGCATTTTTCCTGTGCCTTTTCAGCACCAGGGAACAGACTGAAATATGGAATGAGTTCAGACTTTGGTGTAGACAGAAGGTCCTGGCTTCAAAGCCATTTCTGGCTGTGACTTGGGCAAGTTGTTTAAGCTCTCCATTTCTTGTGTCTAAAATGCATGTTGCAGTGGGTCATCACTGAGTGGGAGGGATGAAATGCACTGGTTCATGTAATGCTCCCATTCTGATGCCTAGGATGTAGTAAGCTCTCAAAGAATTTTAATCCCCCATGCTCCCTTGTAGCAAGCCCAGGCTCTCCATAAATGCTATGGAACTAAATCTAATTATATTAACACCACAGTATATTTCTGTGCCTCTTCCCCATGTAGGTGGCTGCACTCTGTCCTCTTTATGTCTCCAAGATGCATTTGCTCCCAATTCTTGGAGGCTCCATTAGAATGAGAAAAGCACAAGGAGATGATTTTCCCCCAAGGAGAGACAAGCAAGACACTAAAAGAAACTGAGACTGCTGCTATTCTAGGAGTTCAATGAGAAACAGTCATTAGAGCCATGGCCTGCTGTGCAGAAAACAGGCTGAAGTGAAAGAACGGTTTGGATTCAATGACCCGAAGTGCATTCTTCCCATCTATTCACTGCCTTCTTACATTACTTTAGCAAATGCCAGCTTAACTGCCAGAGGTACACAGAGTGCACTGCACGGAATGAACCAAACAAGTTTTAAGTTCAGTGTGGTTGTCCCAGAAAGGGTGAGGTGGGAGGGAATCACCTGGCTAAGAGGTGTTTGTTGCCACTTAACCATTTTAGAGTTGTTCCCTGGGAGATTCATTCTGGGTCTGGGCTGAAGGTGTGTTGGCAGGCTGTGGAGCTCCTATTAGACCGCATCCATGAACTCTTTAGCCCAAGTGCCCTCAGATTCTCACAACCGTCACTTAAACAGCACTTGCTTGTTGAATAGCAAATGTGTCACTACAATCTCCTGTAGGATTAATTAGACGTTTCCTGGCCTTTGGTGTGATATACTTACTGCTGAACAGCAGTCCAGCACAGGTCAGAAACCTGCCTAATGGCCATTAATGAACAGAAATTGAAACCAGGAATCCCTGTCTTTTGTTATAAACAAAATTTCTCTACTGCTTATGAAAGACGTATTATTGAAATTAAAGGTGCACTTACACCCTTAGAAGAAAGTATTTTCGTTACCTCAAAAACTGAGAACTATCCAGTCCTTCAGGCAATGTGGGCATGATCTTTTTGTTATTCTTTGGTTGATACTTTATAATACAAATGTAGAAGTCCTTAACACCAAATCATGTCATCTCCTCTAGAAAGAGACTGGTAAAAGAGGATGATCAGATGGATGAAGAAGAGGATCTGGTCTCTACAAGGGAACCAAGCAGAGATCGTAGGGAAGCTGAACTTTTAAACTGACCCTTGGATCATCTTCCATCCATCCACTCATCAATCCATCCACCCACTCATCCATCCATCTATCCATCCATCCATTCAATCATTTAACGTATATGGAACATATATGTTAACATATATGGCAGAAACTGTGCTGAGGGAGGAAGGATGCAGAAGTCATGGTTCCAGTCTTTCTATATATGAGCATCCCTCCCCAGGAAACCACTCCAGATGCTCCAGGAATGACAGGAGGCCACCCGAATTCAGTGCAAGGAATTAGCAATGAGACAAGAGAAGACCTGATTGATGAGGAATACAAGAACAGCTATTTCCATCAAGACTTTTGTGAAATTACAAGTTTTCTGGGCCCTCTCCCTTTACATATAATAACAAGGGTCAAAAGCTATTTAACTGATTTATTCCTTTTCATTCTTGCCTCTCAAGCCAAGGATTCTGCTCAAGGAATGCTTAGCCTTTGGTAAACACCTGGAGTGTAGGAGTCATGTCTTTTAGAACATGATTATTGCTGAATAAATGTATAATTAATAGACGCCTGTTTGTCTTGTTATAGATTTAGTATAATCTTTATTAGGTTCTGTGAGTGCAGAGTAGAAACAGGAGACTGTAGCAGAAATGCCAGCCACGTCTCCACTTGTCAGTACCCATTCATCCCTGTCTCCTAGAGAACCTCCACCTTGAGACTCAATCCCAAGTTCAGGAGCTCTGCAGCCTGGCCATAACTGATTGTACCAGCAGAGCCAATCCCTGTCACTCCACAAAATTTAAAAAACGAACGTGTAGAGTCAATACATTAAGTTAATCGGTGTTCAGTGCTTTAACTAGAAGGCTGTGTAAACTTGGGGTTGTGACCACTTTGGGGGTTGCTCTGGTTTACACGATGGATACATGAACAGAGAAGCTCATCTATGACAGAAAAATGAAGCAGAGATGAAGAACTCTAACCATTTCACAACACTCTATGTCCTATGACACCCTGCTACGATGGTAGCCATGGGTTCTGAGTTATACCTTTATCTTTATAACTCTTTTTCTAAAATTTAAGCTAGTTTGGATGGACTTCTAATACTTATAAGCAAAGGATAACTGACTAATATAGGCAGAATAAAGGTCTAGATCTGTCTTAGGAAGATGTCAAAATGAAAGGGTAGGAACAGAAGGAATATGAAATGTGGAGGTCAGTATGCATTTGTCTATGAGAATCCAACTATCCAATAGAAACAGGGGAAGATATCATGTCAACAACAGTTTTTGCCTCAGTTTCTAGAAAGTTTGAGTCTAATGCATTTGTTCCATTTCTGCTTAACTTAGAACAATTTGGCATCAAAATCATTGCACTGTCTTTATCTATAACTATTTCAGGTTGTCAATATCAAGCCTTTGGGACCTTATAGCAGCACTGTCCAATAGAATTTTCTAAGATGATGGGAATGTCCTATAGCTGTGCTATCCAATAAGCAAGGCACAAGCCACATGTGACTATTTAGCACTTGGAATGTGGCTAGTGTGATTAAGAAACTGAATTTTTAATTTTATTTAATGTTGATGAATTTCAACATAAATGTAAATAGTCAAATGTGGAACTCTAGTAATTACTGTACTGGATAGAATATGTTTAGAATACATTCCAAAATCCCAACACTTCGCTATCTTCACACTACAAGCTACTCTAACAGCCACCCAATGATTCCCCATGCTTTCTCTCTCGCCTCTCCATAAGGTCATTCCTCACAGAGCTGCTGGAGAGATCTTTAAAAATACAAATCATATTTGAACTCCTGTTCAAAACCCTTCTATGTTTGTATTTAAATTAGGAATAAAATTTAAACTTCTGCAGCCCTCAAGGCCCTATCTGGTCTGTCACTTGCCTACCTTTCCCACCTTGTCTCCTCCCAACTCCCCACCACTCTGTTCTACATTCATAATCCTCCAGCCTCACTGGCCTTTCTTCTGTTCCCCTAAACACTCCAAGGACACCATCAGCTCAGGATCTTCAATTTATGTATTTTCTGCCTGGAATATTTTCTCCTAGATCTTGCTGTGGCTGGCTCTATTTCATCATTCAGCTCTCAGTTAATGGGTCATCTTCTCAGAGAGGTCTTTCCTGGTCACCATGGTTAAAAATGCTGCAATGTTGCAATGGATGGCTCCCTTTTCTTTTTTTCACCCTGTTTTATTTTTGTTCATAAGACTATCACCCCCGGAATTTATTTCATGTATATCTATCAATATGACTGTATCTGTGCATCCATGTACCCGTCCATCCATCCATCATTTACCTCTGTATCCCTCCACAAAAATGTAAGCCCTTAAGCAAAGAGGATTTGTCTGTCTTTGTCACTGCTGCAGCCCCAGAGCCTTGAATGCTGCCTGGCACACAGTAGGTGTTCAAAAATATTGGTTAATGGATGGAATGACTGCTCATTCAGGGTTTGGAATCTTTCAGTGTGGCCCTCCCAAGGCTTCCTTCTCAGCCATGGACGGGACCCTCTGGGAAGATCCTGATGTGTCAACAACTGAGCTCCTAACCTTTCTTCCCAAACTGACGCCTCTACGGTTGTTTCCATCTCTGCTAGTGATAACATCATCCTGGTAATTGTTCAGACCCAAAACATCAGTTTCAATTAGACTCCTCTATTTCTTACCCCATAGCCTGTCAGCACATCCTTATTGGCTCAAATGATTACTTCTCACTGCCTGCTATCTCTTGATCTAAACCAGTATCATCTCTTCATCTTTGTTCAGATCACAGTAGAGCTCTCTTAACTTCCCCTACTTGTAACCTCAGACCCTTCATTCTATCCCCAACAAAATGATTCTGTTAAAACATAAATCAATTCATGTCAATCATTTGCTCAAAATCCTACAGTGCCTTCTCATTTTACTCAGAGTAAAAGCCAAAGTGACGATAGACCCAGAAGGCCCTACACCATCCAACCCCATCATCCCTCTGATCTCACCTTCAACAATGGTCTCCCTTCTTCACTCTTCTGACACCACACTGGACCCCTGTGCAACAAAGATGCTACATACCCCGCTTGGGAACTTTGCCCATGCTGGTTTTTTAACTGGAAGCTTCTACCCAAGCCATTCCTATTCCCTTCCCGCTTTATTTTTCACCATAGCACTTTACATCTTTTAATATGCAACATGATTTTATATTTGTGCTGTTCATTTTTTATCTGCTTTGCTTAGCATATAAACTTTATGAGGGCAGGAACTTTTGCTTGCTTTCTGTTTGTTTTGTTCACTCCTGTATCCCCAGTACCTAGAACAGTGCTACGTAACAGAATTCAATTACTGTTTGTTGAATAAATGAATGAATGAATAATATAATGAATGATACATGGCATCCAGAAATTTAACTAGTTAAGGTGATCTAAATAGCAAAGGAGATCTGATTTTCTAAAGATAAAGTAATTAATTTTCAAGATAGATGGAGGTCACATAAATTAAATAAATGCTAAAGGATCAACTTACTCACAGACTTGTGTCCCAAAGTCTTGAGTTCACTGAGAGACCAAGTTTACTGATCTAATTACACAATTTCAGAGCAGAATATTCTCCTCAATCATGGTCACCGAACGCTGTTGACTAATCAGATCCCATTGGTTAATATATAATGTGCCAGTCAGCTAACCACAGATGCAGGGAGGAGAACTTGTAAATAAGCCAAGAAAGTGAATTTAAAAATCTCTTCTTTCATGATTTTCTTGTTAGGATTGTTTACAAACTACAGGCTCTTTAGAGCTGCTTTCCACCTTAGGAGATGACACCAGGGGGTCAGAAAGAATCAAAAGGGATGTTGAGAAAATGTGTACTTTGCTCCAGGATAGGAATTGGTACTCAGACTGCTCTATTCCAAGAAAAGAGTCCCTGCAAATGGAGGTAGAGCCACAAACATCTCAATAAAGTACAGGTCACCACAAGATGGCAGAATAGGAGGACGTGCGCTCACTGCCTCTTGCAAGACCCCCAGAATCACAATTAACTGCTGAACAACCATTGACAGGAAGACACTGGAACTCAACAAAAAAGATATCCCACATCCAAACACAAAGGAGAAGCCACAATGAGACAGTAGGAGGGGCACAATCACAATATTGTCAAATCACATAACTGCTGGGTGGGTGACTAAAAGACTGGAGAACACTTATACCACAGAAGTCCACCCACTGGAGTGAAGGTTCTGAGCCCCCCATCAGGCTTCCCAACCTCGGGGTATGGCAACGGGAGAAGGAATTCCTAGAGAATCAGACTTTGAAGGCTAGCAGGATTTGATTGCAGGACTTCAAAAGGACTGGGGGGAAGAAAGACTCCACTCTTGGAGGATACACATAAAGTAGTGTGTGCACTGGGATGCAGGGGAAGGAGCAGGACCCCATATGAGACTGAATCAAACCTACCTGCTAGTGTTGGAGTGTCTCCTGCAGAGGCGGGGTGGCTGTGGCTCATTGTGAGGACAAGGACACTGGCAGCAGAAGTTATGGGAAGTACTCCTTGGCGTGACCACTCCCAGAGTCTATCACTAGCCCCACCAAAGAGCCAGATAGGCTCCAGTGTTGGGTTGCCTCAGGCCAAAAACCAACAGGGAGGGAATCCAGCCCCACACATCAGCAGACAAGCAGATTAAAGTTTTCTGAGTTCTGCCCACCAGAGCAACACCCAGCTATACCCACCAAGAGCCCCTCCCATCTGGAAACTTGTACAAGCCTTTTGGATAGCCTCATCCACCAGAGGGCAGACAGCAGAAGCAAGATGAAATACAATCCTGCAGCCTGTGGAACAAAAAACCACATTCACAGAAAGATAGACAAGATGAAAAGGCAGAGGGCTATGTACCAGATGAAGGAACAAGATAAAACCCCAAAAAAGCAACTAAATGAAGTGGAGATAGGCAACCTTCCAGAAAAAGAATTCAGAATAATGATAGTGAAGATTATCCAAGACCTCGGAAAAAGAATGGAGGCAAAGATAGAAAACATGCAAGAAATGTTTAACAAAGACCTAGAAAAATTAAAGACCAAACACATAGAAGAATTAAAGAACAAACAAACAGAGATGAACAGTGCAATAACTGAAATGAAAAATACACTAGAGGGAATCAATAGCAGAATAACTGAGGCAGAAGAACGGATAAGTGACCTGGAAGACAGAACAGTGGAATTCACTGCCACAGAGTAGAATAAAGCAAAAAGACAGAAAAGAAATGAAGAAAGCCTAAGAGACCTATGGGACAACATTCAATGCAACAACCTTTGCATTATAGGGATCCCAGAAGGAGAAGAGAGAGAGAAAGGACCCGAGAAAATATTTGCAGAGATTATAGTGGAAAACTTCCTTCACATGGGAAAGGAAATGGCCACCCAAGTCCAGGAAGTGCAGAGAGTCAAAGGAAGCATAAACCCAAGGAGAAACACGCTGAGACACATAGTAATCTAATTGACAAAAATTAAAGACAAAGAAAAATTATTGAAAGCAACAAGGGAAAAAAGACCAATACCATACAAGGGAACTCCCATAAGGTTAACAGCTGATTTCTCAGCAGAAACTCTACAAGCCAGAAGGGAGTGGCATGATATATGTAAAGTGATGAAAGGGAAGAATATACAACCAAGATTACTCTACCTGGCAAGGATCTCGTTCAGATTCGATGGAGAAATCAAAAGCTTTACAGACAAGCACAAGTTAAGAGAATTCAGCACCACCAAACCAGCTTTACAACAAATGCTAAAGGAACTTCTCTAAGTGGGAAACACAAGAGAAGAAAAGAACTTACAAAAACAAACCCATAACAATTAAGAAAATGGTAATAGGAACATATATATTGATAATTACCTTAAACATGAATGGATTAAATGCTCCAACCAAAAGACACAGGCTCACTGAATGGATACAAAAACAAGAGCAATATATATGCTGTCTACAAGAGACTCACTTCAGACCTAGGGACACATATGGACTGAAAGTAAGGGGATGGAAAAATATATTCCATGCAAATGGAAATCAAAAGAAAGCTGGAGTAGCAATACTCATATCAGAAAAAATAGACTTTAAAATAAAGAATGTTACAAGAGACAAGGAAGGACATTACATAATGATCAAGGAATCAAACCAAGAAGAAGATATAAATATTATAAATATATATGCACCCAACATAGGAACATCACAATACATAAGGAAACTGCTAACAGCTATAAAAGAGGAAATAGACAGTAACATAAAAAGAGTGGGGGATTTTACACCTCACTTACACCAAAGGACAGATCATCCATACAGAAAATTAATAAGTAAACACAAGCTTTAAACAACACAATAGACCAGATAGATTTAATTGATATTATAGGACATTCCATCCAAAACAGCAGATTACACTTTCTTCTCAAGTGCACATGGAACATTCTCCAGGATAGAGCACATCTTGGGTCACAAATCAAGCCTCAGTAAATTTAAGAAAATTGAAATCATATCAAGCATCTTTTCTGACCACAAAACTATGAGATTAGAAATCAGTTACAGTGGAAAAAACGTAAAAAACACAAATACATGGAGGCTAAACAATATGTTACTAAATAACCAAGAGATCACTGAAGAAATCAAAGTGGATATCAAAAAATACCTAGAGACAAATAACAATGAAAACACGATGATCCGAAACCTATGGGATGCAGCAAAAGCAGTTCTAAGAAGGAAGTTTATAGCAATACAAGCCTACCTCAAGAAACAAGAAAAATCTCAAATAAACAATCTAACCTTACACCTAAAGGAACTAGAGAAAGAAGAACAAACAAAACCCAAAGTTAGTAGAAGGAAAGAAATCATAAAGATCAGAGCAGAAATAAATGAAATAGAAGCAGAGAAAACAATAGCAAAGGTCTATAAAACTAAAAGCTGGTTCTTTGCAAAGATAAACAAAATTGATAAACCATTAGCCAGACTCATCAAGAAAAAGAGGGAGAGGACTCAAATCAATAAAATTAGAAATGAAAAAGGAGAAGTTACAACAGACACTGCAGAAATACAAAGCACCCTAAGAGACTACTACAAGCAACTCTATGTGAATAAAATGGACAACCTTGAAGAAAGTGACAAATTCTTAGAAAGGTATAACCTTCCAAGACTGAACCAGGAAGAAATAGAAAATATGAACAGACCAATCAAAAGAAATGAAATTGAAACTGTGATTAAAAATCTTCCAACAAACAAAAGTCCAGGACCAGACAGCTTCACAAGTGAATTCTATCAAACATTTAGAGAAGAGCTGACACCCATCCTTCTCAAGTTCTTCCAAAAATTTACAGAGGAAGGAACACTCCCAAACTCATTCTATGAGGCCACCATCACCCTGATACCAAAACCAGACAAAGATACTACAAAAAAAGAAAATTACAGACCAATATCACCAATGAATATAGATGCAAAAATCCTCAACAAAATACTAGCAAACAGAATCCAACAACACATTAAAAGGATCATACACCATGATCAAGTGGGATTTATCCCAGAGATGCAAGGATTCTTCAATATACTCAAATCAATCAATGTGATACACCATATTAACAGATTGAAGAATAAAAACCATATGATCATCTCAGTAGATGAAGAAAAAGCTTTTCACAAAATTCAGCACCCATTTATGATAAAAACTCACCAGAAGGTGGGCAGAGAGGGAATCTATCTCCACATAATAAAGGCCATATATGACAAACCCACAGCAAACATCATTCTCAATGGTGAAAAACTGAAAGCATTTCCTCTAAGATCAGGAACAAGACAAGGATGTCCACTCTCGCCAATCATATTCAACTTAGTTTTGGAAGTCCTAGCCACGGCAACCAGAGAAGAAAAAGAAATAAAAGGAATACAAATTGGAAAAGAAGAAGTAAAACTGTCACTCTTTGCAGATGACATGATACTATGCATAGAGAAACCTAAAGATTCCACTAGAAAACTAATAGAGCTAATCAATGAATTTGGTAAAGTTGCGGGATACAAAATTAATGCACAGAAATCTCTTGCATTCTTGTTCACTAATAATGAAAAGTCTGAAAGAGAAATTAAGGAAACACTCCCATTTACCACTGCAACAAAAATAATAAAATACCTAGGAATAAACCTACCTAAGGAGACAAAAGATCTGTATGCAGAAAACTATAAGATACTGATGAAAGAAATTAAAGATGATAACAAACAGATGGAGAGATATACCATGTTCTTGGATTGGAAGAATCAATATTGTGAAAATGAATATACTACCCAAAGCAATCTACAGATTCAGTGCAATCCCTACCAAACTACCAATGGCATTTTTCACAGAACTAGAAAAAAAAAATTCACAATTTGTATGTAGACCCAAAAGACCCCAGATAGCCAAAGCAGTCTTGAGGGAAAAAAACGGAGCTGGAGGAATCAGACTCCCTGACTTCAGACTATACTACAAAGCTACAGTAATCAAGACAGTATGGTACTGGCACAAAAACAGAAATATAGATCAATGGAATAGGATAAAAATCCCAGAGATAAACCCACGCACCTATGGCCAACTGATCTATGACAAAGGAGGCAAGGATATACAATGGAGAAAAGACAGTCTATTCAATAAGTGCTGCTGGGAAAACTGAACAGCTACATGTAAAAGAATGAAATTAGAATGCTCCCTGACACCATACACTAAAATAAACTCAAAATGGATTAGAGACCTAAATACAGACTGGACACTATAAAACTCATAGAGGAAAACATAGGCAGAACATGCTTTGACATAAACCACATGACATGATCCACCTCCTAGAGTAATGGAAATAAAAATAAAAATAAACAAATGGGACCTAATGAAACTTAAATGCTTTTGCAAAGCAAAGGAAACCATAAACAAGATAAAAAGACAACCCACAGAATGGGAGAAAATATTTGTTAAGGAATCAACAAACAAAGATTAATCTCCAAAATATATAAACAGCACATGCAGCTCAATATTAAAAAAACAAACAACCCAAATAGACATTTCTCCAAAGAAGAAATACAGATGGTCATGAAGCACATGAAAAGCTGCTCAACATCACTAATTATTAGAGAAATGCAAATCAAAACTACAATGAGGTATCACCTCACACCAGTTAGAATGGGCATCATCAGAAAATCTACAAACAACAAATGCTGGAGAGGGTGTGGAGAAAAGGGAACCCTCTTGCACTGTTGGTAGGAATGTGAATTGATACGGCCACTATGGAGAACAGTATGGAGGTTCCTTAAATACTAAAAATAGTATTACCATATGACCCAGCAATCCCACTGGGCATATACCCTGACCACAGGGTATACTGGGCATATACCCTGACAAAACCATAATTCAAAAAGACACATGCACCCCCATGTTCATTGCAGCACTATTTACAATAGCCAGTACAGGGAAGCAACCTAAATGCCCATCGACAGATGAATGGATAAAGAAGATGTGGTTCATATATACAATGGAATATTACTCAGCCATAAAAAGTAATGAAATTGGCTCATTTGTAGAGACGTGAATGGATCTAGAGACTGTCATGCAGAGTGAAGTAAGTCAGAAAAAGAAACACAAATATTGCATATTAACGCATATATGTGGAACCTAGAAAAATGGTACAGATGAACCAGTTTGCAGGGCAGAAATAGAGACACAGATGTAGAGAAAAAACATATGTACATCAAGGGGAAAAAGTGGCGGTGGGGGGGGGGGGTTGTGGTGTGATGAATTGGGAGATTGGGATTTACATACATACACTAATATGTATAAAATGGATAACTAATAAGAACCTGTTGCATAAAAAAATAAATAAAATAAAATTCAACATTTCAAAAAAATAATAAATTAAAAAAGAAAGTGCAGGTCACTTTCGAGAAGATAGAGGACATGTGAGCTGAACCCAGAGCTGCATCACTTCCCTTTCATATCACCTCATTTATACCAATGCTGCAATACCCACCTCAGGCTACTTATATGATGCTAACAAGAAATCAAACAGTAGTGTATGATGTATTCCATTTAAAAACAATAAATCAAGGAATTGGAGAGGCCAACAAGCTTAGTTTTATGAAATCCACTTAGTGTATATAGCAGAGTAGCCACAGGAATGAGGCTCATTCACATATGTGAATTCCCAAACCTCCAGTTCACATCCGTGAGCTCCAGTGAACCGAAGCATCCACATTTCAACTTTAAGTGAGCATCCAAATAACCACTGGCTTTCCTGGACCCACCATGCATTTCAACTCTCCACTGGGGGGAGTTGGGGGAAATAAATGTTTCCTAGGTATTGATGATCTTGAAAAGCATTTTGTGGTCTGGCTCTACTCTTTCCTGTTTCTACTAATTTGTTCAGTAAATATGTATTGAGTATCTATTTTGTGCAAGGACCTATGCTAGGGATTGGATCTACAAGGACAAAGAGGGGACAGGAGCCTGGTGGTAGAGTCCAGCATGTAAACAAGTTAAGGTAGAGTGGCAGCTCCCTGTGATGGAACACTTACATTGGAGAGCTATTCTATCTGAGGAATGGTTTATAAGCCAGAAAATATGATTCAAAATCAAAATTATCTTGAAATCCCTTAAGAAACACCACGCTGAGGACCAACTTACAACTTTTTAATAAATCTGATTCAGCCAGTTTTTCCACCAGAGAGCTGTTCTTTGGCTGAACATAGAGAAGGGGTTGGCTTCTCGTTAGGGGTCATGTACAATACAAAATACAAATCTTCAAGTAGCAAAATTCCAGTCAACATGGGAAGATTCTCACATAATTAGGCTCATATGAGAATTGAGGCCAGTCTGAGACAGACACTAATTAAGGGAAATAGGTTATAGAATCACCAAATTACGTAGCTTAATGAGCTTAATGTTGCACACTCTCTCTCATTGCCCCCCCTCTTTTATTTTCTTCTCTCCCTCTCTCTTTTTGTGCTAAACACATATACTTGAATATGACTAACTCCAATGAATAAAGTCACTGGATGGTACTGTGTGTTGGACACTTTATATACTTTTCTCTTTTTTATTAATCTTTATTGGAGTATAATTGCTTTACAATGTTGTGTTAGTTTCTGCTGTACAACAAAGTGAATCAGCTATATGTATACATATATCCCATATCCCCTTCCTCTTGAGCCTCCCTCCCACACTCCATATCCCACCTCTTTAGGTCATCATAAAGCATCGAGCTGATCTCCCTGTGCTATGCAGCAGCTTCCTACTAGCTATCTATTTTACATTTTGTAGGTATATATGTCGATGCTACTCTCTCACTTCATCCAAGCTTCCCCTCCCCCCGTCCTCAAGTCCATTAGCTACATCTGCATCTTTATTCCTGCCATGCCACTACGTTCATCAGTACCATATTTTTAGATTCCATATTATACATTAGCATATGGTATTTGTTTTTCTCTGACTTACTTCACTCTGTATGACAGACTATAGGTCCATCCACCTCATTACAAATAACTCAATTTCGATCCTTTTTATGGCTGAGTAATATTCCATTGCATATATGTGCCACGTCTTCTTTATCCATTCCTCTGTTGATGGACATTTAGGTTTCTTCCCTGTACTGGCTATTGTAAATAGTGCTGCAATGAACATTGGGGTACATGTATCTTTTGAATTATGTTTCTCTCTTGGTATATGCCCAGTAGTAGGATTGCTGGGTCATAAGATAGTTATGTTTTTAGGTTTTTAAGGAACGTCCATACTGTTCTCCATAGTGGCTGTATCAATTTACATTCCCTGCAACAGTGTAAGAGGGTTCCCTTTTCTCCACACCTCTCCAGAATTTGTTGTTTGTAGATTTTCTGATGCTGCCCATTCTAACCGGTGTGAGGTGATACCTCATTGTAGTTTTGATTTGCATTTCTCTAATGATTAGTGATGTTGGGTATCCTTTCATTGTTTGTTGGCAATGTGTATATCTTTTTGGAGAAATGTCTACTTAGGTCTTCTGCCCATTTTTGGAATGGGTTATTTGTTTTTTTGATTCTGAGCTGCATGAGCTGCTTGTATATTTTGGAGATTAATCCTTGTGAGTTGCTTCATTTACAAATATTTTCTTCCATTCTGAGGGTTGTTTTTTCATCTTGTTTATGGTTTCCTTTGCTGTGCAAAAGCTTTTAAGTTTCATTAGTCCCATTTGTTTATTTTTGTTTTTAATTCCATTACTCTACGAGGTGGGTCAAAAGGATTCTGCTGTGATTTATGTCATGGAGTGTTCTGCCTATGTTTTCCTCTTAGAGATTTATAGTGTCTCGCTTTATATTTAGGTCTTTAATCTATTTTGAGTTTATTTTTGTTTATGGTGTTCAGGAGTGTTCTAAATTCATTCTTTTACATGTAGCTGTCCAGTTTTCCCAGCACCACTTATTGAAGAGGCTGTCTTTGCTCCATTGTATATTCTTGCCTCGTTTATCAAAGATAAGGTGACCATATGTGCGTGGGTTTAACTCTGGGCTTTCTATTCTCTTCCACTGAACTATATTTCTGTTTTTCTGCCAGTACAATACTGTCTTGATTACTGTAGCTTTGTAGTATAGTCTGAAGCCAGGAAGCCTGATTCCTCCAGTTCCGTTTTTCTTTCTCAAGATTACTTTAGTTATTTGGGGTCTTTTGTGTTTCCATCAAATTGTAAAATTTTTTGTTCTAGTTCTGTGGAAAATGCCATTGGTAATTTGATAGGGATTTCATTGAATCTGTAGATTGCTTTGTGTAGTATAGTCATTTCACCATGTTGATTCTTTCAATCCAAGAACATAGTAAAATTCTCCTTCTGTTTGTATCATCATTAATTTCTTTAATCAGTGTCTTATAGTTTTCTGTGCACAGGTCTTTTGCCTCCTTAAGTAGATTTATTCCTAGGAATTTTATTCATTCTTTTGCAATGGTAAGTGGGAATGTTTCCTTAATTTATCTTTCTGAATTTTTGTTGTTTGTGTATAGGAATGCAAGAGATTTCTGTGCATTAATTTTGTATACTGCTACTTTACGAAATTCATTGATTAGCTCTAGTAGTTTTTTGGTGGCATCTTCAGGCTTTTCTATGTATAGTATCATGTCATCTGCACACAGTGAGAGTTTTACTTCTTTTTTGCCAGTTTGGAATAATTTTATTTCTTTTTCTTATTGCCATGGCTAAAACTTCCAAAACTATGTTGAATAATAGTGGTGAGAGCAGGCGCCCTTGTCTTGTTCCTGAACTTAGAGAAAATGCTTTCAGTTTTTCACCATTGAGAATGATGTTGGCTGTGGGTTTGTCATATATGGCTTTTATTATGTTGAGGTAGGTTCTCTCTATGGACACTTTCTACAGAGTTTTTATCCTAAATTGGTGTTGAAGTTTTTTGAAAGCTTTTTCAGCATCTATTGAGATAAGCAGATGGTTTTTATCCTTCAATTTTTTAATATGGTGTAACACATTGATTGATTTGCGTATATTGAAGAATCCTTGCATTACTGGGATAAACTGCACTTCATCATGGTGTATGATCCTTTTAAAGTGCCGTTGGATTTGGTTTGCTAGTATTTTGTTGAGGATTTTGGCATCTAAGTTCACCACAGCGATACTGGCCTGGAATTTTCTTTTTTTTGATATCTTTCTCTGGTTTTGGTATCAGGGTGATGGTGGTCTTGTAGAATGAGTTTGGGAGTATTCCTCCCTCTGCTATATTTTGGAAGAGTTTGAGAAGAATAGGTGTTAGCTCTTCCCTAAATGTTTTATAGAATTCACCTGTGAAGGTATCTGACCCTGGGCTGTTGTTTGTTGGAAGATTTTTAATCACAGTTTCAATTTCAGGGCTTGCAAACGATCTGTTCATATTTTCTATTTCTTCCTGGTTCAGTCTTGGAAGGTTTTACTTTTCTAAGAATTTGTCCATTTCTTCCAGGTTGTCCATTTTATTGGCATATACTTGCTTGTGGTAGTCTCTCATGAACCTTTGTATTTCTGTGCTGTCAGCTGTTACTTCTCCTTTCTTGTTCTACTTCTAGTGATTTGAGTCTTCTCCCTTTTTTCCTGATTAGTCTGGCTAATGGTTTATCAATTTTGTTTATCTTCTCAAAGAACCATCTTTTAGTTTTATTGACTTTTGCTACTGTATCGTTCATTTCTTTTTCATTTATTTCTGATCTGATCTTTATGATTTCTTTCCTTCTGCTCACTATGGGGTTTTATTTTGTTCCTTCTCTAATGCTTTAGCTGTAAGGTTAGGCTGTGTATTTGAGATGTTTCTTGTTTCTTGAGGTATGATTGTATTGCTATAAACTTCCCTCTTAGAACTGCTTTTGCTGCATCCCATAGCTTTCGGGTCATCGTGTTTTCATTGTCATTTGTTTCTTGGTATCTTTTCATTTCCTCTTTGATTTCTTCAGTGAACTCTTTGTTATTAAGTTGTGTATTGTTTAGCCTCCATGTGTTTGTATTGATTACAGATTTTTTCCTGTAATTGATATCTAGGCTCATAGCATTGTTGTCGTAAAGATACTTGATAAGCCTGCAATTTTCTTAAATTTACCAAAGCTTGATTTGGGACCCAAAATATGATCTATCCTGGAGAATGTTCCATGAGCACTTGAGAAGAAAGTGTATTCTGTTGTTTTTGGATGGAATGTCCTATAAATATCAATTTAGTCTATCTTGTTTAATGTGTCATTTAAAGCTTGTGTCTCTTTATTTATTTTCATTTTGGACGATATGTCCATTGGTGAAAGTGGGGTGTTAAAGTCCCCTACTATGATTGTGTTACTGTCAATTTCCCCTTTTATGGCTGTTAGCATTTGCCTTATATATTGAGGTGCTCCTATGGCGGGTGCATAAATATTTACAACTGTTATACCTTCTTCTTGGATTGATCCCTTGATCATTATGTAGTGTCCTTCTTTGTCTCTTGTAATAGTCTTTATTTTAAAGTCTATTTTGTCTGATAAGAGAATCGTTACTCCAGCTTTCTTTTGATTTCCATTTGCATGGAATATCTTTTTCCATCTCCTCACTTTCAGTCTGTATCTGTCCCTCTGTCTGAAGTGGGTCTCTTGTAGACAGCATATATATGGATCTTGTTTTTGTATCCATTCAGCCAGTCTATCAGGTTTGGTTGGGGTGTTTAATGTGTTTACATTTAAGGTAATTACTGATATGCATCAGCATATTACCATTTTCTTAATTATTTTGGGTTTGCTTTTATAGGTCTTTTCCTTCTCTTGTGTTTCCTGCCTAGAGAAGTTCCTTTAGCATTTGTTGTAAAGCTGGTTTGATGGTGCTGAATTCTCTTAACTTTTTCTTTTGTAAGTATTTTGATTTCTCCATGAAATCTGAATGACATCTTTGTTGGGTAGAGTAATCTTGGTTGTAGTTTTTTTTCTTTCATCACTTTCAATATATCTTTTCACTCCCTTCTGGCTTTCAGAGTTTCTGCTGAAAGGTCAGCTGTTATCCTTATGGGGATTCCCTTGTATATTATTTGTTTCTTTTCCCTTGATGCTTTTAATATGTTTTCTTTGTCTTTTTATTTTTTGTTAGTTTGATTAATATGTGTCTCGGCATGTTTCTCCTTGGGTTTATCCTGTATGGGACTCTCTGTGCTTCCTGGACTTTATTGACTATTTCCTTTCCCATATTGGGAAGTTTTGTACTATAATATCTACAAATAGTTTCTTAAACCCTTTGTTTTTTTCCTCTTCTCTGCTATACCTATAATTCAAATGTTGTTGTGTTTCATGTTGTCCCAGAAGTCTCTGAGACTGTCCTCCACTCTTTTCATTCTTTTTCCTTCATTCTGCTCTGAAGCAGTTATTTCCACCATTCTATCTTCCAGCTCAGTTAACCATTTTTGGCCTTATTTATTCTGCTATTGATTCCTTCTAGAGTATTTTTTTTTAAATCACTGTTGTTCTTCAGCTGTGTCTATTCTGTTGTTTATCCTCTAATCTATATATTTTTAAATTTATTTATTTATTTATTTTTGGCTGTGTTGGGTCTTCATTTCTGTGCAAGGGCTTTCTCTAGTTGTGGCAAGCGGGGGCCACTCTTCATCGTGGTGCATGGGCCTCTCACAATCACAGCCTCTCTTGTTGTGGAGCACAGGCTCCAGATGCGCAGGCTCAGTAGTTGTGGCTCACGGGCCTAGTAGCTCCGCGGCATGTGGGATCTTCCCAGACCAGGGCTCAAACCCATGTTCCCTGCATTGACAGGCAGATTCTCAACCACTGCACCACCAGGGAAGCCCTAGAGTATTTTTAATTTCAGTTATTGTGTTGTTCAGTACTGTTTGTTTGCTCTTTACTTTTTCTAGTTCCTTGTTAAATGATTGCTGTATTTTCTCTATTCTGTATCCAAGTATTTGGATCATCTTTACTATCATTACTCTGAATTCTTTTTCAGGTACTTTGTGTATTTTCTTTTCATTTCTTTTGTCCTGTGGGTTTCTATCTTGCTCCTTTGTCTGCAAGATATTTGTCTTCTCATTTTGTTTAATTTACAGTATTTGAGGTCGTATTTCCCTAGGATGCTGGGTTGTAGTACCTCTTGCTTCTGTTCTCTCCCTCCTGTGGTGAGGTTGGTCCAGTGACTTGCATAGGCTTCCTGATGGGAGGCAGTGGTGCCTGCATTCTGGTGGGTGGAGCTGAGTCTTTTCCCTCTGATGAGCAGGGCCATGTCAGGTGCTGTGTTTTGGGGTGTCTGTGAGCTTAGTATGACTTTAGGTAGTCTATGTGCTGATGGGTGGGTTTGTGTTCCTGTTTTGTTTCTTGTTTGGTGTGAAGCGTCCAGTGCTAGGATCTGCTGCCCATTGGGTGTAGCCAGATCTTGGATTCAGATAGAGGCATCTGTGAGAGCTCTCAGTGATTAATCTTCCCTGTGGCCGGGAGTTCTCTAGTGGTCCAGCTTCCTGGACTCAGTGCTCCCATCCCAGAGCCTCAGGCCCAACTTCAGGTCTAGGAACAAGGACCCCACAAGTTGCTCGTCCTGGCAATAAAGGGGATAAAAAAAAAGAAAAAAATACTAACAAAACCTCAAAGGGTAAAAAGTAAAATCAAACCAACACAAACAGAATCAAGGAAACACACACACACACAAAAGAAACAAAAACAGAACCAAATAAATCAAAAAGCAAAAGAACAACCAGACAAACAAAAGAACTGAAGAACAAAATCAAACAATTGAAAACTGACAAAAACACAGAAACAAGAGGCAAAACAAAAGCAGAGGGCCAACTGAAGAATGAAGCAAAGAAACAAAACAAACTGGCAAAAATGATTAAAAAAAATAAAGAACAAGAAGAAGAGAAGTGGGAAACAAGACAGAACAACAAAAAAGCAACGTAGAAACAGAAATATATATAAAAAAATAGAAATATGTTAAAGAAAAAAAGAAGACAAACAAAACCCCCGAGAAATGGTAAAAACAAAATCAAACAAACAAAAACAGAAACAAGGAAACACACATACACAAAAGAAACAAAAACAGAACCAAATAAAACAAAAACACGAGAACAACCAGGTAAATAGAAGAACTCAAAAACGAAATCAAGCGATTTGGAACAAAACTAACAAAAAAACAAAACCAAAGCAGTGTGCCAAGTGAAGATTAAAGCAAGGAAAAAGAAAAAACTGATAAAAATTATTTTTAAAAATAATGAAATAAATTAAAAAGGGAAACAACACAGAACAACAGAGAAGCAAAGTAGAAATGGAAATATGGAAAAAAAAGTTAAAGTAAAAGAAGAAAAAAATGAGGGACGAGAACACAGAACAACAGAAAAGCACAGTAAAAATAGAAATATATATTAAAAAAATTTAAAATGTGTTATAGAACATGAAGACCCCCAAAAGATAAAACAAAACTAAACTAAACTAAAACAAAAACTAACAGAGGATCTGTGGGGAAGGGGAGAGTCAGCATGTTAAAAGGAGGGCATCTGGAGTGTGGAGTTCCAGAGTTTGGAGTCGTGTGGCTGACAGGATCTCAGTGCTCCAGGCAGGTGTCAGGCCTGTGCCTCTGAGGTGGGAGAGCCGATTTCAGGACATTGGTCTACCAGAGACCTCCTGGCTCCACATAATATCAAACGGTGAATGCTCTCCCAGAGATCTCCATTCAACACTAAGACCCAGCTTCTCAGTGCTAAGACCCAGGTCCACTCAATGAGCAGCAAGCTACAGTGCTGGACACCCTATGCCAAAAAACAAGTAAGATAGGAACACAACCCCACCCATTAGCCGAGAGGCTGCCTGAAACAATAGTATGGTCACAGACACCACAAAACACATTACCGATGTGGTCCTGCCCACCAGAAAGACAAGATCCAGCCTCATTCACCAGAACAAAAGCATCATTCCCCTCCACCAGAAAGCCTACACAACCCACTGAACTAACGATAGCCACTGGGGTCAGACACCAAAAACAATGGGAATTATGAACCTGCAGTCTGCGAAAAGGAGACCCCAAACAAAGTAATTTAAGCAAAATGAGAACGCAGAGAAACACACAGCAGATGAAGGAGGAAGGTAAAAATCCACCAGACCAAACATATGAAGAGGAAATAGGCAGATTACCTGAAAAAGAATTCAGAGTAATGATAGTAAAGATGATCCAAAATCTTGCAAATAGAATGGAAGAAATACAAGAAAAGTTTTACAAGGACCTAGAAGAACTAAGGAGTAAACAAACAATGATGAACAAAACAAAAAATGAATAAAAGTTCTCTAGAAGGAATCAATAGCACAATAAATGAAGCAGAAGAACGGATAAGTGACCTGGAAGATAAAATAGTGGAAATAAATACCACAGAGCAGAACAAGGAAAAAAGAATGAAAAGAATGGAGGACAGTCTCAGAGACATCTGGGACAACATTAAACACACAAACAAACGGATTATAGGGGTCCTAGAAGAAGAAGAGAAAAAGAAAGAGACTGAGAAAATATTTGAAGAGATTATAGTTGAAAACTTCCCAGCATGGGAAAGGAAATAGTCAATCAAGTCCAGGAAGCACAGAGAGTCCCATACAGGATAAATCCAACGAGAAACAAGCCAAGACACATATTAATCAAACTATCAAAAATTAAGGACAAAGAAATATTATTAAAAGCAAAAGGGAAAAACAACAAATAACATACAAGGGAATCCCCGTAAGGTTAACAGCTGATCTTTCAGCAGAAACTCTGCAAGTCAGAAGGGAGTGGCAGGACATATTTAAAGTGATGAAAGGGAAAAAACTACAACCAAGATTACTCTAAACTGCAAGGATCTCATTCAGATTTGACGGAGAAATTAAAAACTCTACAGACAAGCAAAAGCTGAGAGAGTTCAGCACCACCAAACCAGCTTTACAACAAGTGGTAAAGGAACTTCTCTAGGCAGGAAACACAAAAGAAGGAAAAGACCTACAGTAACAAACCAAAAACAGTTAAGAAAATGGTAATAGGACCATACATAATGATAATGACCTTAAATGTAAATGGATTAAATTCTCCAACTAAAAGACATATATGGGCTGAGTGGATACAGAACAAGACCCTTATATATGCTGTGTACAAGAGACGCACCTCAGACTTACGGACACATACAGACTGAAAGTTAGGGGATGAAAAAAGATATTCCATACAAATGGAAATCAAAAGAAAGCTGGAGTAGCAATTCTCATATCAGAGAATATAGACCTTAAAGGAAAGACTATTAGAAGAGACAAAGAAGGACACTACATAATGATTAAGGGATCAATCCAAGAAGAAGATATAACAGTTGTAAACATTTATGCAACCAACATACTGGCACCTCAAGTAATAAGGAAAATGCTAACAGCCATAAAAGGGGAAATCGACAGTCACACAATCATAGTAGAGTACTTTAACACCCCACTTTAACCAAAGGACAGATCATCTGAAATGAAAATAAATAAGGAGACACAAGCTTTGAATGACACATTAAACAAGATGGACTAAATTGATATTTATAGAACATTACATCCAAAAAGAACAGAATACATTTTCTTCTCAAGTGCTCATGGAATATTCTCCAGGATAGATCATATCTTTGGTCCCAAATCAAGCTTTTGTAAATTTAAGACAATTGAAATCATATCAAACATCTTTTCCGACCACAACGCTATGAGACTACATATCAATTACAGGAAAAAAAAAAGTAAAATATACAAACACATGGAGGCTAAACAATTCACTACTTAATAACCAAGAGATCACTGAAGAAATCAAAGTGGAAATAAAAATATAGGAAGAAACAAATGACAGTGAAAAAATGACAAACCAAAACCTATGGGATGCAGCAAAAGCAGTTCTAAGAGGGAAGTTTATAGAAATACACTCCTATCTCAAGAAACAAGAAACATCTCAAATAAACAACCTAACCTTACACCTAAAGAATTAGAGAAAGAAGAACAAAAAAAAAAATCCCCAAAGTTAGCAGAAGGAAAGAAATCATAAAGATCAGATCGGAAATTAATGAAAAAGAAATGAAGGAAACGAAAGCAAAGGTCAATAAAACTAAAAGCTGGTTCTTCAAGAAGGTAAACAAAATTGATAAACCATTAGCCAGACTCATCAAGAAAGAAAAGGTAGAAGAATCAAATCAATAGAATTAGAAATGAAAAACGAGAAGTAACAACTGACACTGCAGAAATACAAAGGATCATGAGAGATTACTACAAGCAACTCTATGCCAATAAAATGGACAACCTTGAAGAAATAGACAAATTCTTAGAAAAGCACAACCTTCTGATACTGAACCAGGAAAAAATAGAAAATGTAAACAGACCAATCACAAGCACTGAAGTTGAGACTGTGTTTTAAAATTTTCCAACAAACAAAAGCTCAGGACCAGATGGATTCACAGGGGAATTCTATCAAACATTTAGAGAAGAGCTAACACCTATCCTTCTCAAACTCTTCCAAAATATAGCAGAGGGAGGAACACTCACAAATTCATTCTACGAGGCCACCATCACCCTGATACCAAAGCCAGACAAAGATGTCACAAAGCAATAAAACAACTGGCCAATATCACTGATGAACATAGATGCAAAAAATCCTCAACAGAATACTAGCAAACATAATCTAACAGCACATTAAAAGGATCATACACCACAATCAAGTGGGTTTTATCCCAGGAATGCAAGCATTGTCCAAAATATGCAAAACAATCAATGTGATACACCATATTAATAAATTGATGGATAAAAACCATATTATCATCTCAATAGATGCAGAAAAAGCTTTAGAAAAATTCAACACCCATTTATGAGAAAAACCCACCAGAAAGTAGACATAGAGAGAACTTACCTCAACATAATAAAGGCCATATATGGCAAACCCATAGCCAACATTGTTCTCAATGGTGAAAAAGTGAAACCATTTCCACTAAGATCAGGAACAAGACAAGTTTGCCCACTCTCACCACTATTATTCAACATAATTTTGGAATTTTCAACAACAGCAATCAGAGAAGAAAAAGAAATAAAAGGAATCCAAATTGGAAAAGAAGAAGTAAAGCTGTCACGGCTTGCAGATGACAAGATACTATACGTAGAGAATACTAAAGATGTTACAAGAAAACTACTAGAGCTAATCAATGAATTTGGTAAAGTTGCAGGATACAGACTTAAGGCACAGAAATCTCTTGCATTCCTATACACTAATGATGAAAAATCTGAAAGAGAAATTAAGGAAACACTCCCATTTACTACTGTAACAAAAAGAATAAAATACCTAGGAATAAACCTACCTAAGGAGACAAAAGTACTGTATGCAGAAAACTATAAGACACTGATGAAATAAATTAAAGATGATACAAACAGAAGGAGAGATATACCATGTTCTTGGATTGGAAGAATCAACATTGTGAAAATGACTCTGCTACCCAAAGCAATCTACAGATTCAATGCAATCCCTATCAAATTACCAATGGCATTTTTCACAGAACTAGAAAAAAATTTTTCAGAATTTGTATGTAAACCTTAAAGACCCTGAATAGCCAATGGAATCTTGAGAAAGAAAAGCGGAGCTGGAGGAATCAGGCTCCCTGACTTCAGACTATACTACAAAGTTACAGTAATCAAGACAGTATGGTACTGGCACAAAAACAGAAATATAGATCAATGGAACAGGATAGAAAGTGCAGAGATAAACCCACGAACATATGGTTACCGTATGTTTGATAAAGGAGGCAAGAATATACAATGGAGAAAAGAAAGCCTCTTCAATGAATGGTGCTGGGACAACTGGACAGCTACATGTAAAAGAATGAAATTAGAACACTCCTTAACACCATACATAAAAGTAGACTCAAAATGGATTAAAGACCTAAATGTAAGGCCAGACACTATGAAACTCTAAGAGGAAAACATAGGCAGAACACTCTATGACATAAATCTTAGCAGGATCCTTTTTGACCCACCTCCTAGAGAAATTGAAATAAAAACAAAAATAAACAAAATGGACCTAATGAAACTTAAAAGCTTTTGCACAGCAAAGGAAACCATAAGCAAGACAAGAAGACAACCCTCAGAATTGGAGAAAATATTTGCAAATGAAGCAACTGACAAAGGATTCATCTCTAAAATTTACAAGCAGCTCATGCAGCTCAATATCAAAAAAACAAACAACCCAATCCAAAAATGAGCAGAAGACCTAAACAGACATTTCTCCAAAGAAGATATACAGATTGCCACCAAACACATGAAAGGACGCTCAACATTATGAATCATTAGAGAAATGCAAACTAAAATTACAATAAATTGTCACCTCACACCGGTCAGAATGGACTTCATCAAAAAATCTACGAACAATAAATGTTGGAGAGGGTGTGAAGAAAAGGGAACCCTCTTGCACTGTTGGTGGGAATGTAAATTGATACAGCCACTATGGAGAACAGTGTTCCTTAAAAAAAAAAAGAGAACTACCATACAACCCAGCAATCCCACTACTGGACATATACCCTGACAAAACCATAACTCAAAATGAGTCATGTACCACAATGTTCATTCAGCTCTATTTACAATAGCCAGGACATGGAAGGAACCAAATTGTCCATCTACTGGTGAATGGATAAAGAAGATGTGGCACATATATACAATGGAATATTACTCAGCAATAAAAAGAAACAAAATTGAGCTATTTGTATTGAGGTGGAAGGCCTTATAGTCTGTCATACAGAGTTAAGTGTGTCAGAAAGAGAAAAACAAATACCATATGCTAACACATATATATGGAATCTAAAAAAAAAAAAATAGAGTGGTGGGATAGGGAGGGTGGGAGGGAGGGAGATGCAAGAGGGAAGAGGTATGGGGATATATGTATATGTATAACTGATTCACTTTATTATAAAGCAGAAACTAACACACCATTGTAAAGCAATTATACTCCAAGAAAGATGTTAAAAAAAAAAAAAAGAAAAAAAATTGTGCTGAAGAACTTAGGGACAGGACAGGAATAAAGATGCAGATGTAGAGAATGGACTTGAGGACACAGGGAGGGGGAAGAGTAAGCTGGGATGAAGCGAGAGAGTGGCATAGACTTATATATACTACCAAATATAAAATAGCTAGTGGGATGCAGCTGCATAGCACAGGGAGTACAGCTCTGTGCTCTGTGACCTCCTAGATTGGTGGGATATGGAGGGTAGGAGGGAGATGCAAGAGGGAGGAGATATGGGGATATATGTATATGTATAGCTGATTCACTTTGTTATAAAGCAGAAAGTAACAAACCATAGTAAAGCAATTATACTCCAGTAAAGATGTTAAAAAAGAAAGAAAGAAAGAAAAAAAAAATTAAAAAGCCAGAACCAACAACAGAATGAATTAAAACATAATAAAATTAATAGTAATAATTATGTGTTCCTGGGGTCTCAGCTGAAAGTGTCCTTGCACATGCCATGAGCCACAGCCCATCTCCGTCTCCCCAAGAGGCCCTCCTGTGCCTCTGGTGTGGTCTCTGGAACTGCTGTCGGCCTTGTGGGGACCCCTCAGACTCTGATCTGGCCCAATTCCTCCATTTGTTTGCCCCCAAAGTCTACAGCTGCCAGAGTTAGACCGTTTTCATTTGTGGGAACACTAATTGTCTACTCAGATATTCCAAAGACGCAGGGTCTACATAGCTGAGTGTGGGGATTTAATCTGCAGCTTGTACAGCTGATGAAAAGATTTTTGATCTTATTCCTTAGTCGCCTCATCCCTGGGGTTCAGCTTTGGTTTTATCCCTACCTCTGCATATGGTCCACGCACAGGAGTCTAGCCCTGAGGCTGCCTTGAAGCTTTCGGGCCTGAACCAGTGAGGACAGGGCGCAGAGGTGGTATGACTGCTTGGATTGCGGGAACCCTGGTGGCACCAAATGCACAGGGAAGCCAGTTGCCACGGGCGCAAGAGACGTGGCCATAGCAAGGGCCTTTTCTAGCTCCCAGCAGCAGGCACGTGAGAGCCAGCCCTGAGTAGGCTTCTTTTATTGTTCTTGGGCAGGCGCCAGTGTGTGGGGAGAGAGAGGTTAAAATAGTGGCTCCTCCCCTGCGTGTGACTCAGTAGTATCACCCTGCTTCCATGGCCGTCTGGTCTTCCTCTGTAGGCATTCCCTGCTGCGGATTTCCTCCCTTCAGTCCCCTCAGTCCGTCTCCCCACAGCCAACAGCAGTTCTTGCTCTGGGCCTGTTCTCTAAACCCCCTGCAACAGCTCCCAGCCCCTTTGCACACTTGTGGCACAGGTCCCAGTCCAGGGCACGTAGGGACGAGGTACGGACTGTCTGTATTTCTCACTCTGTCCCGTCTGCCACTGATCGGCCTCTTCACTCTCTTCCGCCAGCCTCAAGTTCTTCCTTTCTGTCCCAATCGATTCTCCCGTTAGAGAGGGCATTTCCCCATTAGAGAGGGGGTTTTGCCGAATTCGGGAATCTCTCCTCTGCTTCAGCGCCCCCACCTCTGGGGTGCAGGCCCCATCCCGCTTCCTCTCTTCCTCCTTCTCCCTTTTTTTTTCCCATCCCACCCAGTTATGCAGGGATCTTTATAGTCCTTTCCACTGTCCAAGGTCTTCTGCTAGTTTTCAGCTGGTGTTCTGTGAGAATTGTTTCATCTATAGATATATTCCTGATGCATCCATGGAGAGAGATGAACTCCACGTCCTCTGCCATCTTTAATCTCTGTATCTATATACTTTTCTAATCCTCAAAATAGATGTGCAAGATGTATGTTATTATGTCCAGAAGATGAGACACAAAGAGCTTAGATAACTTGGCCAGGATCATATAGCTAGTAAGCTAAGTTCCTCGTATCAATCACAGATGGTATAATAAAATTGGAAATGTGAGGATAGTCTAATAAAAGAACTATTTTCAAAGGTGTGGGCAGGGTATAGTGACCTATGATTGACAATGAAATATCTTGGATCTAGTGACAGAAGTGGTGCTATCACCTCTCAGCATAAAGGAGCAAGGAGCATAAGGAGAGAGAATTGTTGAGCTGTGGTTATAAGTTGAGGGATGCAGTCAGCCTAGGTGCCTAAGCACGGAGGGAGCCAGGGGAATAAATACTTCCCAACTTCTCTCCACTTTCAATCCATTGCCTCTTTGCAAGCTTCCCCATTAACTGAACTAAAAAGAAGGCAGAGGGCAAGAGGATCTGTTCAAATAGCCCATGGTGCTCAGTCTTCTGGGACACTGAAGTAGGTAGCAGGTGAGTCAGGAGGGACAAATGGAAGGTAGCCAGTGCACTTCTCTGCCAGAGAGTAAGTCATCCCTTCAAGTCACTGACAGCAGTATCTGCCTCATCTTCACATTCCACTGAACAATGCCTGTTGCACCATAAATAATTAATGAACACATGTATTAATACTTTTTTTCTTTCTTTCCTCACCATTCCTCTATCTCCAAGACCTCAGGCCAAAAGTGAAGATGGCATTGCCAGCCAAGTGTGAGCAGCTGGTGATAATCTAATAAGAGAAGGGTTGTTCCCTTCTTCACCCCTTCACCACCGTTTGGGAGGTGTGAGTGGAGAACACTCTAGAGCAGGACTCCCCCTTGTAAAGACTCCATGTTCCTTGCCCTTTTGCAGTTGGCCTGGAGGCTGGGAACAGGGAGAGTGGAGTGTTTCTTTTTCTGGGGATGCTTCCAAGCCATTTTGTAGACCATCAGCAACTTTAATTTGGGTCATAACCAAAGTTTGAGAACCGAGCTATTCAGTGAACTTATTTATAAGATGTTGGGAAAAAAACAAAACAAAAAAACCAAAAAACCCACTGTTTTTCAAGTGGCCAAAACTGTTGTCAGAAGCATTTTAGATTTGAATCATATTCATGAGAAAAATGTGGCCAAACAGGGCTGCATATCTGTTCCTTCAATTAGTGTTTATTAACTCTCTATCAAGTGACCTCGTACCATAAACAATCAGATAAAGAGGATGAACAGATATAGTTTAAAGGCTAAAGCCAATAATGATTTTTTTCTCCCCAGGGTCCTCTCCCAAACTCTTGTGTCTCAAAAATGGGTCAGTCCTGCTCCAAGGAGGTCATCTTGCTCTTGGTTAGACTATTTTGTTTCTTATAGACCTTTCATATGGTTGTTGATGGTCTTTTAAACACAAGCAGCTGAGATCTCACTATTTGTTAAAATTTCTCTAAACACACTTGCACAACAGGAGAATGTGTTATGGAATCTTCAGGCTTGAAGGTCCTGGGGAGTCATCTGGTATGACGTCCCTTGGCATTTCATTCTCAGTTTTTCCCACACTAGTTGATAGGAATCTTCCTGAGGGTGAGGGCCCTGAAGAAGAGAAATCATCCTCTCCCAACTTGCCTGTCTTGCTAATAAGAAAGCAACTTCTTTCTCTGAATCTTGTCTGTTCAGAATTAAAAATGGAAAGTACAATAGTTTAATACATTTTATGACCTTCATGTTTTATTAAATTTCATAAAGGCATTCCATTCAAAAGAGGGTCAGATTTTAAATTAAGGCTCTACAACAAATATTTAAACTCAGATTTAATAAAAAAGTTATTGCATATTCATGCACTTGAAATTGATTATAGAAGACTTAGGTATTGAAATTTTAAAAGTGTAATAGATATTGTAAATGGATAATAATGTTTAGCAGGATACTGAATTTGTATTTATTTGGCCTGTTTTATGTACATTTTGAAAATTTGTGAAATAATGAAAATTATTTTTTAGATACAAGTGCTTCACACATACAAGGGGCATTACAAATATTGATTGAAAAATGCTTGGATTATAAGAGTGAAAAAATATATACAAACTTTATACTTTCTTTTTAAGTGAGAACTTCTACACTTTAATTAATTCAATGTAACAAAATTTCATACAGAGTTTAATTTATTCTAGCATTGCAACAAGCTTTGAAGGAGCTGTGTGAAATGTTCGTGCATCCTTAAAGAACTGAGCATTGAGATGGAGAGGCACGATCTATAGACATAAAACATTGAGAGAACAAGAAAAAAAACGAGACACCTGGCTCTCATACAGCTCTCAGGGGACCTGGAATGGTTAGATAAGAATTTATGGAGGAAGGAAAATTGAGGCAGCTCTTGAGTAACTTCCAAAGGGACATATAATATGCTCTCCCATTTTATCATAACAAGCATTTAAGATTGTCAAAGGATTTGCCAAAGATTCATAGCAAGGCAGAATATAAAGTCTAGTTAAAGAAATTAAACTTCCTCCTCCATAACAGTATTTTTCTTTATGGAAATTTTCTCTTTAGCTTTGTTTCCAGAAGTTTGACTATATGGTGCCTAGATATGACATTATTATATTTTTCCACTTATGGTTCACTGAGCTTCTTAAATCTGTAGGTAGGTGTCTTTCATCAGTATTAAAGAGCTCTTGGCCATTTTCCCCCCAAATATTATTCCTTTCCTATTCCTTCTTTTTCTTCTCCTAAGATTACAATTACATATATGTTAGATAGTTTAATTCATCTCACACACTTCTTTCTGTTCTATTCTTTTTATTGTTTTTCCTTCCCATGCTTCATTTTGGGTATTTTTTAATACATTCTCTTAAGGTTCAATAATCCTATTTTCTGTTGTGTCCAATCTGCTGTTAAACCTATTCAATTTCAGATATTGTATTTTGTACATCTAGAATATTAATTTAATGACTTTTTCATAGATTCTGATTCTCTGTTGAAATATTTTATTTTTTTATGCATTTCATTCAATTCCCCCCTCTATTTCCTTTAACATCATTTTTTGAAGCCCTTGTCTGTTAATTCCAACTTCTAGATTATCTCTGGATTTGTGGCTCTTAACTCTATTGTCTCTGTTATCTCTCTATTCTTAGTCACTTTTTTCTGTCTCATTTTATGTTTAGTAAATTTTGATGGTGTGCTGGACCTTTAAAATAATGTTTTACAGAGGTTCGGATTATGTTATCTTCTTCTAAAGGGAGTTGAGTTTTATTCTGGTAGGTGGTTAAATCAAGGATGAATCCCCTTGATTCTTTTCAGGCCTGGTAAAAGCTTTATTAAAGCAGATCTATTTCAGGTTTGGTTCCTCTTATTCTCAAGGCATGTCCTTACTTCTACACTATGGCCATTTAAAGATCTCTAGTTTTTCAAAGTGTTGCCTGAAGTACCTCCACTCCAGCTGTCCCCTTTGGGATCTCTGTAATTTCTGATCAGCTCTCAACTCTCAGCATGCTATTTTCTAGGTGTCCTAAAGCCTCATGCTGCATGTGCAAAGTCCAGGAGTAGGCCTAGGACCCAAGGAATATTTCCACACAGATTTTTGAAATGCTTTCTCTGTGGTTTATCCGTTTTTATCACCCTGCTCCAAAAATCCCAGTTAGGACTCTAATTTTGCTTCCTTTGACCATTAAGATCACTTTTCATTGCTTAGGCTCCTCTTCCCTGCATTACAGCCCAGAAAACATCCTTGTGGAGAAAGTCTGAGTGAATATAGCTCTCATCTCCCATGCCTTCATTCTCTTAAGGGACACGGCATTTCATTTCATCATTCTCCAATATCTGCCAATAATTATTTGATATAATTTATCTAAGTTTTATGGTTATTTTGTGGGCAGTGAGTCTAGTACTAGACTCTGTCACAGCTGGAGTGTCCCTACTAAAGAGAAATTCAAACTCATATGTGTTCATGCATAATATACAGCTTAACTTGTACACTCTCACACACACCTCTGTGTATACATGTGTATACATGCATACAAGTTTGCTTGTGTGTGAAGATATACACACATGTGAATGTGTATATGTATATATCACATGCATATGTTTACTTGTGAATATACATATGTGTGACTAAAACTGTGTACATGCTTGTACACACACACACACACGATTGAAGTTTAATTCATGCAGACAGAATTGGCTGGTGAATTATTAGAAGGTAGAGATATGCCTTCCCACTGCCAGATAGGCTATTAGAGATTTATTTGGTTATTTGAGGATTTTTGTGAGGGTTAATTCACTGGTTGTTGACTCATTGACTCCTTACTGTGAATTCCCTGAAATAATCTCTCTAGCAGAGTCCCACAAGGGTAAATGCTAGAGCTGGCCCTGCAGAGCAGGTCTCCAGAGGTCTCACCAAATGCTCTTTGACTATATTAAGTTTCAGTCTTAAAAAGGGATTAGTCTTTTCCTGGTATACCTTACTCCATGAGATACATGGTTCCTTGCTGCACTAAATATTGGCAAATTGAGATGTTCTGAGTGGCTCTCTGGAAATTCAAACCCATCCCACTGCTTTGGTGTCAGACATAAACTTGAGCAAGCTTTCATTTAATTCTCTCCAAAAACAAAAGACACCTTGCTCACTCAACAAGGTGAGAAGGGTGAAGAAAAAAAGAAGAGCTAACATTTGGACAGAAGAAAAGGCCAGAATAAAGCAAAAGTGAGTGGAAGTGCCAAGCAACTTGTAAGTTCAGAGGCTTTTATTTTTGGAACCCCTGTGCTCTCCATCTGGTCTTGCCCCAGTCCTGGTAGAGTCCAGATCTCCTCGGTGCTCTTCCCATCCTCCCCTCTAACCCTCAATTCCTAATTCTCAAATTGAGGTGACAATGACCAGTGATGATAAGCTAAATGTCCCCTTGAAGACACTTGCATTTTACAAGGCATCTAAACTTTGAACTAATGAAACAAAGCTACAAAGGTAATGTTTCTAGCACTAGAGAAGAATAAATATTATTGTATAATATATTACTATAGTATACATTATATTATGTAATATATTATTTATATAATATAAATAAATGGGGAGGATTGAACCAGGGCTCAGGGTGAGGCAGAAAAGTCTTTGTGCCCTCTGGAAGTTGGATGCCTGAGGAATAGAGAACAAAAAAATTGCTAAATTCCTTCTGCCCTTGGTCTAGGCAGCTTGGAAATGAGGATATTACCAAGCTGAGAGTGAGGGCGATTAGACAAAAAGACTGTGAATGTAAGAGAAGATGGAGCTCCCTGAGGTGCTCATTCTTTTGAAGGTTTTTTTTTTTTTTTTAAGGTAGGTGAAATGATTGGCTTCATCAAAGTTTAGTTTAGCAAAGTTGTTTATAGGTCCTAGAAAGCTGTACATGGTAACAAAACCCATTCTCCATATAGCAGCCAAGTTTATCTTTTAAAAATGTAAATCATGACATGCTTCTTCACAGCTTAAAATCTTCCAATCTTCTCCTATGTCATGGCAACTGGACTCTGAGTCCCTCTGTGATCTGGTCTCTGTCCTCTCCTTCTTTTCCAAGATCCAGTTGCACTGACCTTCTGTTTCTTAAAGAAGCCCAGCTTGTTCCTTCTTCGCAACCTTTTCACTCTTTCTTTTCAGTGCCTGAACAGCTCTTCCTTCTTGTCATTCAAGACTCAGTTCCAATGTTTTCACTTCAGAGAGGCTTCCATGACCCATGGCATGCATCACATTCTCAGCTTGCGTTTTTCTTCAGCAGTGACCTTGGTTATTCATGTGTTTGTGGTCTGAGCCCTTGCATCCCCTTGAGAATGTCCTCTTTGAGGTCACTGCTTTTGTCCTGTTCACCACTGTATGTTTGACTGCCAAAACAGGTTTTCAATAAAGTGCTGAACTAAAGAATTAATAGGCATAGAAAGGCAAATACTGTGTGATAGTACTTATATGTAGAATCTAAAAAATAAAACATGCACATATATAACCAAACAAAAACAGACTCACAGATATAGAGAACAAACTAATGGTTACCAGTGGGGAGAGAGGAGGGGGAGGAACATTATAGGGGTAAGAATTAAGAGGTAAAACTATTATGTATAAAATAAATAAGCTACAAGGGTATACTGTACAACACAGGGAATATAAACAATATTTTATAATAACTATAAATGGAATATAACCTTTAAAAATTGTGACTCACTAGGTTGTACACCTGAAATTTACATAATATTGTACGTCAATGAAAAAAAATAGAGGGGCTTCCCTGGTGGTGCAGTGGTTGAGAATCTGCCTGCTAATGCAGGGGACACGGGTTCGCGCCCTGGTCTGGGAAGATCCCACATGCCGCAGAGCAACTAGGCCTGTGAGCCACAACTACTGAGCCTGCGCGTCTGGAGCCTGTGCTCCGCAACAAGAGAGGCCACAATAGTGAGAGGCCCGTGCACCACGATGAAGAGTGGCCCCCGCTTGCCACAACTATGGAAAGCCCTAGCACAGAAACGAAGACCCAACATAGTAATCAATCAATCAATCAATCAATAAAAATAAAAAAAATAGAATTAGTGAATCAATGAACAAATAGTCCACTCTGGTATGTTTACAAGAATTTCATTCATGGATTCATAAAATGCCTAAATTGTGAGGCCTACAGAAACCCTCTAGTCCGATTTCCACTGAACACTGCTCCCCCACCACCCACGGCATACTCAATAGCTGCTCTGCTTAAAACAGAAACTTTGTGCAATAGCCCATTTCACTAAGGACAGCCTTCCTAGTCTCTCATTCAGTGCATATTAACTTTTATTTGCTGCACAATTTTCATATGTTCATCTGGATTCTAAGTCCTTAGGTGACCTGCAGCATCTAATTAGAAGGAGAGGGAGGGACGGTCATAGAGATAGGAGGAAGATGGGACACCTCATAGTCTGACAGTGAAAGAGGAAGCAAGACTCCCTAAAGCTCATGTGAAAACAAAACCTGGAAGCTGCACCCATCTAGTTAAGGGCAAAAATGTAGATGTATTTTCAAAAGTGAAGGGCATCACAATATCACAGAAAAGGAAAGTACTGATAAGAACTCAGATGTTGCCATTGAATTGATCTGAATTCAAGTTCACATTAGTAGAGAGACATCACGTAATAACCTTTGTAATCTCCAAATTGCCCATTAGGGAAATAAGCCCTTCTTCAGAGAGATACTGTAGGAATTGATCTAATCTTTGTAAAATACTTAGCTCTATAAACTGACATGGAGTAAACCTTCAATAAATATGAGCTCCTCACATTACAATAATAATGTTCATGTGATGGGCTCATGTTATAAGTAAAAGGCTATCTTCTTTGCAGTAAATTTTATTAATATCCAACACTATTACTCTTTTTAAGTTTTAGTATAAAATAAATAAAATTTCAAATATCCAAACAACCAGGCACAATTCATATCAATGTTAATAAAACTTTATTTTTATAACATTTTATATTTTGCAAACCTCTTTCATGGATATTCTCTCATTTGATGACTCACAGTTGCTCATTCACTGAATAATGTAAAGCTATAGCAATAATGTTTTATTTTTATTTTTTTATTTTTTAATTTATTTTTATTTATTTATTTTTGACTGTGTTGGGTCTTCGTTTCTGTGCGAGGGCTTTCTCTAGTTGCGGCAAGCAGGGGCCACTCTTCATAGCGGTGCGCGGGCCTCTCACTATCGTGGCCTCTCTTGTTGCGGAGCACAGGCTCCAGACGCATAGGCTCAGTAGTTGTGGCTCACGGGCCTAGTTGCTCCACGGCATGTGGGATCTTCCCAGACCAGGGCTCGAATCCGTGTCCCCTGCATTAGCAGGCAGATTCTCAACCACTGTGCCACCAGGGAAGCCCTGCAATAATATTTTATAATAAGAGTTACCTGTATTCCAGTTCAAGAGCCAGCTGCATCACTTTGGTCTTAATGATTTTTTTGGCCAAATCACATTTCCTATGCCATAAAGTACAGAGCCAACTTGTTCTCTTGAAAGCTCAAATATTAAAGGTAGGAAAGAAAAGTCTTTATCTTAAAAATGCAGCTTGGAGGTGTCAGTTAAGTTTGCTGCCTCCCAAAGATGCTTAACCTGGAGAAATCAGAAATAATGGAGGATTAAAGGTTTTGTGCCTACAGTAATTTTGGAAAATGAAGGAACCCCTCAGGTAGAAACATGATCCATTAGCCCAAAACTTTTCAAGTTACAGCTTATAAATATTTGAAGTGTTTAACTTCTAAGGAGGCAAAGAAATTATTCAACCCAGTACAAGGAGAGGTGATGAGGAATAATGGGATGACATTAACAAAGAGAACATTTTCTCAACAGGGAGAATAGATAATGCAAAGGTTTCACTTAAAATGGAGACTCCTTGACTTAGAAGACTTAAAACAAGATGACACCTTAGGGCAGGAACTGATGGCTGAGTTCCATTTTAAGTTCTTGTGATTTGTGACCTGCTCAAGAGTACATTGAATGACTGTAATGGTTCATTCAGCACCTATTAAATTGGTTTGAGTGAACTGGTATAAAGAATAGACATAATACGCAGAAATGCTGATGATTCCCTGTCATGTTGACATCCACTTTTGTTGTTTTTCTTATTCACCACCACCTAATGAATTCACCTTATTTTGCCACTTTTATCTGTTCATGTGACAGTTCTCACTGATACTAAACAAGGGAAGGAAAAGACAAGAGGTAGGGGCAGTAGGTGGGAGGAGGGAGAAAAGTGGATGTTAAGCTAATTCTCATACATGTGTAATCAATTAATGGATGTAAACACTGCCCTGAACAACCAGCACTAAGGCTCTGTCCCCATTTTTACATACAGATTTCTTTCCAGTTCCCCTTGCTGAATCCTTGCCAGTCACCCTACCTCCCATGTTATTAAATACAAGGAGAGAAGAAAAAGAGGACTAAGAGTCATGATATTTCTGTCCTCTAATTTATCAATCTGGTTTTCAAATATTTAGATGATGTAAATGCAGTTTTTAAACATGATTCCACTTACACGAGGTACCTAGAATAGAAATATTCATAAAGACACAAAGTATAATAGAGGTTATAGGGGCTGAGGGGAGGGAAATGGGGACATTTTGTTTATGGGCACAGAGTTCCTGTTGGGATGATGAGAAAAAGTTCTGGAGATGGAAGGTGGTGATAGCTACACAATATCGTGAATGTACTTAATGCCACTGAATTGCACACTTAAAAATGGTTAAAATGGTCAATTTTATGTTATGCATGTCTTACTACAATAAAGAGTTATTTTTTAGTTTGAATGTTAACTCTCAGGTCAAGGGATTAATAATGTTCACTGATTTCCTAGTTGTAGGAAATTTTTTCAAGAGCAGTTTGTTTTCCAAACTCTCTAGACATCCAAATCATTCTCTAATCCCCTTCTTCCAATTAGCACCACCAATAACTTTCTAAAACTTAAACTTAAAAACTATACTCTGATATTTATTGTAGCCATATATTGATATAAAATTTATGGCATATTATAATTTAAAAGATCAATTTACTCATTTGCTAATTCGTGCAATGAACATACTTAAGAATCTATTGAGGGGGGACCTTCAAGACGGCAGAGGAGTAATACATGGAGATCACTTTCCTACCCACAAATACATCAAAAATACATCTACATGTGGAACAACTCCTATAGAACACCTACTGGATGCTGGTTAAGACCTCAGATTTCCCAAAATGCAAGAAACTCCCCACCTACCAGGGTAGGGCAAAAGAAAAAAGGAAAAACAGAGACAAAAGAATAGAGACAGGACCTGCACCTCTGGGAGGGAGCTGTGAAGGAGGAAAAGTTTCCACACACTAGGAAGTCCCTCCACTGGCAGAGATGACGGGTGGATGGGGGGGAAGCTTTGGAGCCACGGAGGTGAGTGCAGCAACAGAGGTGCAGAGGGCAAAGCAGAGAGATTCCCGCATAGAGGATCGGTGCCAACCAACACTCGTCAGCCCAAGAGGCTTCTCTGCTCACCTGCTGGGGCGAGTGGGGGCTGGGAGGTGAAGCTTGGGCTTCGGAGGTCAGATCCCAGGGAGAGGACTGAGGTTGGCTGCGTAAACACAGCCTGAAGGGACTAGTGCATCACAGCTAGCCAGGAGGGAGTCCAACAAAATGTCTGAAACTGCCTAAGTGGCAAAAGACCATTGTTTTGGGATGCGTGAGGAGAGGGGATTCAGAGTACCACTGAAACGAGCTCCACAGATGGGCACAAGCCGTGGCTATCAGCGCAGACAACAGAGATGAGCATGATACACTAAGGCTGCTGCTGCTGCCACCGAGAAGCCTGTGTGCAAGCACAGGTCACTATCCACACCTCCCCTCCTGAGAGCCTGTGCAGCGCTCCACTGCCAGGGTCCCGTGATCTAGGGACAACTTCCCCGAGAGAACACATGGTGTGCCTCAGGCTGTTGCAACATCACACAGGCCTCTGCTGCCACAGGCTCGCCACGCATTCCAAACCCCTCCCTCCCCCTGGCCTGAGTGAGCCAGAGCCCCCTAATCAGTCACTCCTTTAATCCCCTCCTGTCTGGGCAAAGAACAGACAGCCTCAGGTGACCTACATACACAGTCAGGGCCAAATCCAAAGCTGAACCCCAGGAGCTGTGCTAACAAAGAAGAGAAAGGGAATTTCCTCCCAGCAGCCTCAGGAACAGTGGATTAAATCTCCACAATCAATTTGATGTACCCTGCATCTCTGGAATTCCTGAATAGACAATGAATCATCCCAAAATTGGGGCGGTGGACTTTGAAAGCAACTGTAGACTTAGGGTTTGCTTTCTGTATCTAATTTGTTTCTGGTTTTATGTTTATCTTAGTTTGGTATTTAGAGCTTATTGTCCTTGGTAGATGTTTATTGATTTGGTTGCTCTCTTCCTTTTTTTAAATATATATGGATACTTTTTTTTTCCTTTTTCTCTTTTTATGAGTGTGTATGTGTATGATTCTTTGTGTGATTTTGTCTGTATAGCTTTGCTTTTGCTGTTTGACCTAGGGTTCTGTCTGTCCATTTATTTTTTGTTTTGCTTTCTTTTTTTTAGTATTTTTTTTAAGCACTTGTTATCATTGGTGGATTTGTTTTTTGGTTTGCTTGCTTTCTTCTTTCTTTTTTTCTATTACATTTTTATTTTTCATTTTTAATATTTTTTAATTTTAATAACCATATTTTCTTTTCTTTTTTCTTTCTTTCTTTCTTTCTTTCTTTCTTTCTTTCTTTCTTTCATTCTTCCTTCCTTTCTTTCTTTCTTTCTTTCCTTTTCTCCCTTTTCTTCTGAGGCTTGTGGCTGACAGGGTCTTGGTGCTCCGGCCGGCTGTCAGGATTGAGTCTCTGAGGTGGGAGAGCCGAGTTCAGGACATTGCTCCACCAGACCTCCTGACTGCACATAATATCAAATGGAGAATATCTCCCAGAGAACTCCATCTCAACATTAAGACCCAGATCCACTTAATGACCAGCAAGCTACAGTGCTGGACACCCTATACCAAACAACTAGCAAGACAAGAACACAACCTCACCCATTAGCAGAGAGGCTGTCTAAAATCCTACTAAGTTCAGAGAAACCCTAAAGCACACCACAGGACATGCTCCTGCACATCAGAATGATAAGATCTAGCCTCATCCACCAGAACACAATCACCAGTCTCCTCCACCAGAAAGCCTACACAATGCACTGAACCAACATTATCCACTGGGAGCAGACAACAAAAACAATGGGAACTATGAGCATGCAGCCTGAGAAAAGAAGACCCCAAACAAAGTAAGTTAAGCAAAATGAGAAGACAGAGAAATACACAGCAGATGAAGGAGCAAGGAAAAACCCACCAGACCAAACAAATGAAGAGGAAATAGTCAGTCTACTTGAAAAAGAATTCAGAGTAATGATAGTAAAGATATCCAAAATCTTGGAAATAGAATGGAGAAAATACAAGAAATGTTTAACAAGGACCTAGAAGAACTAAAGGACAAACAAACAATGATGAACAGCACAATAAATGAAATTAAAAATTCTCCAGAGGGAATCAATAGCAGAAGAACTGAGGGAGAAGAACGGATAAGTGACCTGCAAGGTAAAAGAGTGGAAATAACTACCGCAGAGCAGAATATAGAAAAAAGAATGAAAAGAATTGAGGACAATCTCAGAGACCTCTGGGACAACATTAAACACACCAACAATTGAATTATAAGGGTTCCAGAAGAAGAAGAGAAAAAAAAAAAATAGACTGAGAAAATATTTGAAGACATTATAGTTGAAAACTTCCCTAATATGGGAAAGGAAATAGTCAATAAAGTCCAGGAAGTGCAGAGAGTCCCATACAGGATAAATCTAAGGAGAAACAAGCAAAGACACATATTAATCAAGCTATCAAAAATTAAATACAAAGAAAAAATATTAAAAGCAGAAAGGGAAAAGCCAAATAAAATACAAGGGAAACTGCAATCCAGAAGGGAGTGACAGCACATATTTAAAGTGATGAAAGGGAAAAACCTACAACCAAGATTATTCTACCCAGCAAGGATCTCTTTCAGATTCGACAGAGAAAATAAAACCTTTACAGACAAGAAAAAGTTAAGAGAATTCAGCACCACAAAATGAGCTTCACAACAAATGCTAAAGGAACTTTCCTAGGCAGGAAACACAAGAGAAGGAAAAGAATTACAATAACAAACCCAAAACAATTAAGAAAATGGTAATAGGAACATACATATCGATAACTACCTTAAATGTAAATGGATTAAATGCTCCAACCAAAAGACAAAGACGGGCTGAATGGATACAAAAACAAGACCTGTATTTTTGCTGTCTACAAGAGACCACTTCAGACACAGGGACACATACAGACTGAAAGTGAGGGGATGGAAAAGTATATTCCATGCAAATGGAAATCAGAAGAAAGCTGGAGTAGCAATTCTCATATCAGACAAAATGGACTTCAAAATAAAGACTATTATAAGAGACAAAGAAGGACACTACATAATGATCAAGGGATCAATCCAAGAAGAAGATATAACAATTGTAAATATTTATCCACCCAACAGAGGATCACCTCAATACATAAGGCAAATGCTAACAGCTATAATAGGGGAAATTGACAGCAACACAATCATAGTAGGGGACCTTAACACCTCGCTTTCACCAATGGACAGATGATCCAAATTGAAAATAAATAAGGAAACACAAGTTTTAAATGATACATTAAACAAGATGGACTTAATTGATATTTGTAGACATTCCACCCAAAAACAACAGAGTACACTATTTTCTCAAGTGCTCATGGAACATTCTCTAGGAGAGACCATATCTTGGGTCACAAATCAAACCTTGGTAAATTTAAGAAAATTAAAACCTTATTGAGTATCTTTTCTGACCACAACGTTATGAGACTAGATATCAAAAACAGGAAAAAGTCTGTAAAAACTACAAACACATGGTGGCTAAACAATACACTACTAAATAACCGAGATATCACTGAAGAAATCAAAGGGGAAATCAGAAAATACCTAGAAAGAAATGACAAAGAAAACACAATGACCCAAAAGTTATGGGATGCAGCAAAAGCAGTTCTAAGAGGGAAGTTTATAGCAATACAATCCTACCTCAAGAAACAAGAAACATCTCAAATAAACAACCGAACAACATAAACATCTCAAATAAATAACTGAACCTTAGATCTAAAGCAATTAGAAAAAGAAGAACAACAAAAAAAAAAAACCCAAAGTTAGCAGAAGGGAAGAAATCATAAAGATCAGATCAGGAATAAATGAAAAAGAAATGAAGGAAATGATAGCACAGATCAACAAGATTAAAAGGTGGTTCTTTGAGAAGATAAACAAAATTGATAAACCATTAGCCAGACTTACCAAGAAGAAAAGGGTAAAGACTCAAATCAATAGAATTAGAAATGGAAAAGGAGAAGTAGCAACTGACACTGCAGAAATACAAGGGATCATGAGATATTACTACAAGCAACTCTATGCCAATAAAATGGACAACCTGGAAGAAATGGGCAAATTCTCAGAAAAGCACAACCTTCCGAGACTAAACCAGGAAGAAATAGAAAATATCAACTGACCAATCACAAGCACTGAAATTGTGACTGTGATTAAAAATCTTCCAACTAACAAAAGCCCAGGACCAGATGGCTTCACAGGCAAATTCTATCAAACATTTAGAGAAGAGCTAACACCTATCCTTCTCAAACACTTCCAAAATATAGCAGAGGGAGGAGCACTACCAAACTCATTCTACAAGACACCATCACCCTGATACTAAAACCAGACAAAGATGTCACTCAAAAAAGAAAACTACAGGCCAATATCACTGAAGAACACAGATGCAAAAATCCGCAACAAATAATAACAAAGAGAATCCAACAGCACATTTAAAGGATCATACAACATGATCAAGTGGTATTTATCCCAGGAATTCAAGGATTCTTCAATATACACAAATCAATAAATGTGATAAACTATATTAACAAACTGAAGGAGAAAAACCATATGATCATCTCAACAGATTCAGAAAAATCTTGCGACAAAATTCAACACCCATTTATGATAAAATCCCTCCAGATAACAGGTATAGAGGGAACTTACCTCAACATAATAAAGGCCATATATGACAAACCCACAGCCAACCTTGTCCTCAATGGTGAAAAACTGAAACCATGTCCACTAAGATCAGGAAGAAGACAAGGTTGCCCACTCTCACTACTATTATTCACCATAGTTTTGGAAGTTTTAGCCACAACAATCAGGGAAGAAAAAGGAAAAAAAGGAATGCAAATCAGAAAAGAAGAAGTAAAACTGTCACTGTTTGCACATGACATGATACTATACATAGAGAATCCTAAAGATGCTACCAGAAAACTACTAGAGCTAATCAATGAATTTTGTAAAGTAGCAGGATACAAAATTAATGCGCAGAAATTTCTTGCATTCCTATACACTAATGAAAAATCTGAAGGAGAAGTTAAGGAAACACTCCCATTTAACATTGCAACACAAAGAATAAAATACCTAGGAATAAACCTACCTAAGGAGACAAAAGACCTGTATGCAGAAAACTATAAGACACTGATGAAAGAAATTAAAGATGATACAAACAGATGGAGAGATATACCACGTTCCTGGATTGGAAGAATCAACATTGTGAAAATGACTATACTACCCAAAGCAATCTACAGATTCAATGCAATCCCCATGAAACTACTAATAGCATTTTTCACAGAGCTAGAACAAACAATTTCACAATTTGTATGGAAATACAAAAGACCCTGAATAGCCAAAGCAATCTTTTTTTTTAACACTTTATTGGACTATAATTGCTTTACAATGGTGTTTTAGTTTCTGCTTTATAACAAAGTGAATCAGATATACATAAACATATATCCCCATATCTCCTCCCTCCCTCCCTCCCTTCCCACCCCTCTTGGTGGTCACAAAGCACCAAGCTGATCTCCCTGTGCTATGCGGCTGCTTCCCACTAGATATCTATTTTATATTTGGTAGTGTATATATGTCCATGCCACTCTCTCACTTCGTCCCAGCTTACCCTTCCCCCTCCCTGTGTCCTCAAGTTGATTCTCTACATCTGTGTCTTTATTCCTGTCTTGACCCTAGGTTCTTCATAACCTTTTTTTTTTTTTTAGATTCCATATATATGTGTTACCATACGGTATTTGTTTCTCTCTTTCTGACTTACTTCACTCTATATGACAGACTCTAGGTCCATCCACCTCACTACAAATAACTCAATTTCGTTTCTTTTTATGGCTGAGTAATATTGCATTATATATATGTGCCACATCTTTATTCATTCATCTGTCGATGGACACTTAGGTTGCTTCCATGTCCTGGCTATTGTAAACAGAGCTGCAATGAATATTGTGGTACATGACTCTTTTTGAATTATGGTTTTCTCAGGGTATATGCCTGGTAGTGGGATTGCTGAGTCATATGGTAGTCCTATTTTTAATTTTTTAAGGAACCTCCATACTGTTCTCCATAGTGGCTGTATCAATTTACATTCCCACCAACAGTGCAAGAGGGTTCCCTTTTCTCCACACCCTCTGCAGCATTTATTGTTTGTACATTTTTTGATGATGGTCATTCTGACTGGTGTGAGGTGATACCTCATTGTAGTTTTGATTTGCATTTCTCTAATGATTAGTGATGTTTAGCATTACTGTAGCCCAAAGTAATCTCGAGAACAAAAAATGGAACTGTAGGGATCTGGCCCCCTGACTTCAGACTATAGTACAAAGGTACAGTAATCAAGACAGTATGGGACTGGCCCAAAAAGAGAAATATATATCAATGGAACAGGATAGAAATTCCAGTGAAAAACCCATGCACGTATCATCACCTTATCTTTGATAAATGAGGCAAGAATATAAAATCAAGAAAAGACAGCCCCTTCAATTAGTGGTGCTGGGAAAACTGGACAGCTACATGTAAAGGAATGAGATTAGAACACTCCCTAACACGATACACAAAAATAAACACAAAATGGATTAAAGACCTAAATGTAAGGCCAGACACTGTATAACTCTTAGAGTAATAGGCAGAACACTCTATGACATAAATCACATCAAGACCTTTTTAACCCACCTCCTAGAGAAATGGAAATAAAAACAAAAATAAGCAAATGGGACCTAATGAAACTTAAAAGCTTTTGCACAGCAAAGGAAAACATAAACAAGATGAAAAGACAACCCCCAGAATGGGAGAAACTATTTGCAAATGAAGCAACTGACAAAGGATTAATCTCCAAAATATATAAACAGCTCATGAAGCTCAATATCGAAAAAACAAACAACCCAATCCAAAAAGGGGCAGAAGACCTAAGCAGACCTTTCTCCAAAGAAGATATACAGATTGCCAAGAAACACGTGAAAGGATGGTCAACATCACTAATCATTAGAGAAATGCAAATCAAAACTACAATGAGGTACCACCTCACACCAGTCAGAATAGCCAGCATCAAAAAATCTACAAATAATAAATGCTGGAGAGGGTGTGGGGAAAAGGGAACCCTCTTGCACTGTTGGTGGGAATGTAAATTGATACAGCCACTATGGAGAACAGTACGGAGGTTCCTTAAAAAATTAAAAATAGGACTATGATACAACCCAGCAATCCCACTACTGGGCATATACCCTGAGAAAACCATAGTTCAAAAAAAGTGATGTGCCACATTGTTCATTGTAGCTTTATTTACAATAGCCAGAACACAGAAGCAACCTAAGTGTCCATCGACAGATGAATGGATGAAGAAGATGTCGCACATATATACAATGGAATATTACTCAGCTATAAAAAAAAAGTGAAATTGAGTTATTTGTAGTGAGGTGGATGGACCTGGAGTCTGTCATACAGAGTGAAGTAAGTCAGAAAGAGAAAAACCAATACTGTATGCTAACACATATATATGGAATCTTAAAGAAAAAAAGGTTTTGAAGAACCTAGGGGCAGGACAGGAATAAGGAGCAGACGTAGAGAATGGACTTGAGGACACAGGGAGGGGGAAGCATAAGCTGGGACAAAGTGAGAGAGTGGTAGTGTATATATGGACATATATACACTACCAAATGTAAAATAGATAGCTAGTGGGAAGCAGCCGCATAGCACAGGGAGATCAGCTCGGTGCTTTGTGTCCACCTAGAGGGGTGGGATAGGGAGTGTTGGAGGGAGACAAAAGAGAGAGGTGATATGGGGATATATGTATATGCATAGCTGATTCACTTTATTATGCAGCAGAAACTAACACACCATTGTAAAGCAATTATACTCCAATAAAGATGTTTAAAAAATAAATGTATCTATTGGTCAAGATTTTATTCTAAGTAGTATAATAAACGATGTTGGTGGGTGCAAATTCTTAGTAATATTAGTCTCCACTCTTAATGAGCTTAATATCTATTAGGAAAGATAAGACATGTACACCAACAACTGAAAAAATATATGTTGAAGATACTACAGATCTCTTTCAAATAATATCTTACATTTGAATATTTTTAGTTTGGCATACACATTTGCATAAAAGGAGGCAGATTTGTTTTAACAGTGAGTCTTCATGGAGGAGTGAAATTTTATCCAGGCCACAGAAAATGGCAGTTACATTCATTCCCATTTTATATATTACGTAAACTTTGCATAACCAAGTAAAATTTAACAATTTTAAAGGATTATAGATGTTATAGTTTGAAAAGGAGCCATGAGATTTGGAATCAGACCTAGATTTAATTTCTAAGTCTACTGATTACAACTGCATGTTTAAGGGTGAGTTATTTAATCTCCTGAAGTTTCAGTGTTGTTTCCCTAAAAATGAAGACACTAGCTCCCTCCTGGTCATGTTGTTGATGACTGCGATAACATATGTAAAGCACTGAGATGCATCAAGTGCTCAATAAATATTAGCTGTCTTTTTTAGCTGTGGTTGTTGTAGCTTAGATTGCTATGACACAATGCTGATTGAATCTATGATTTACCCAGTGTGGGCCCTGGGTCTGGCACACCAGTCCCAATAATAAAATTGTTCCTATATGAAAATATAATTTGGCTCTCAGTGATCTGTGTTTGATAATCCTTTCTGGTGTTGTTTCCAGGAACATGGTTTGATGAAAAACAAGGACTGTCTTATATGAGGGTGTGTGAATACATATATTCATATGTAAAAAAAAAATATATATATATATTTGTACTATTTTCAAGTACTTTAAGTAATACAGTCTAGTGTCTCACAAAGTGTTAAGAGAACAGGGTTCCTACCAGATGTGTTTGAATGACTGGCTATCAGTCATTTGTAATTAGCACACTGTATGTAAATTTATACAACTTAAGTACTTGAAAACAATTTATTCTTGTAAGTAGATTAAATTGTCCTTTTTACAATCCTGTTTACATTGGTAATTTACTTAACAGACCCTCATTTCATTGATGGTAAACTTTACTCCTGCTCAAGTTCAAATTCTCTCATTTTGGCTAAGTGCCACCTGAATTCATGAGGTTATATTGTACTAAGAAAAAAAAGGTGGAGTACCAAATTCCATCAATCAACTCCTGGCTGTCAGTGACTGGAAACTGACACACGCACAAGGACTCCTGACCAGATGGTAGACATCTGTGCTTTTCTCATCGGCAGGGCCAGGTCAACAGATAGGCCTCAAAGAGTCAGGGTCCCATAGGTGGAGGGCATCTCAGGGCTGTTAAAACATTTGGGTTATGAACACCAAAGAAGAAACTGACACCTTGGGATGCCTTGAACTATTTTTAAAAATTATGTCATAGAATTTAGGACAGGAGCCAAGCTTGATCTCCTTGAGAGTTCCTAAGCCTGGGTTAGTACCTGTATCTTCAGAACAGAGGGGAAGATACAAAGGAGCAATATTTCAGAAGGTCATTCTATTAGAAAGTGTCCTTGGAGGGAAACTGAGGGACTTTGGCTCTGACTTATTGTGGGAACACTGGCTACTTCACAAGTTAGGATATTAATTTCTCTGCAGAAAAGGAACAAAATATACTTTCTGCTTTCCCTACTTTCCAGGGACAGTTTGAGGGTCTCATGAGCTAAAGGATGTGAACATACTTCTTAAATCCAAAGAGAGTACAAGAAAGCATTTCACCACAATCCCCTTCACCTACTTAGATCCCAGTTACCCTTCATGACAAAATTAAGCATTTTGTCCTCCATGAAAACCACCCTGTTGTTGCCACCTGGGTTATGCTTTCCAAGTCTGTAGTGTTAGAACCTCTAAGATCTAACAGAGTCTTGCACTCTTCTTGACTCCACTCTGCAGTGGTAAGGAATTTGAGTACAGGAGCCATGTCTTCTCATCCTCTTTCACAGGAAGATGCTAAATAAAAATGTGTTAACTGATTCACAGCTCTGACATTTCCACTCATATTCACAGCCCACTAGGCTGCAGTACTTTTCCCTCAAATATCTGGCTGAAATCCTGTTAAAAGGACAAGCAGGATATTTCCATTCTGGGGCCTTGTCAGTAAGCATTAAACCCTGCCAATGCCCACGGATGAACCCCTGCCTCTTCTGTTCTGTGAAAGTAAAGGGAATCCATCAACAGCCTCTTGCACTCTGAGAAAGTCATCACTGAGCTTCAAATGCACTTGCAAATCTGACTGTCTCTTTACAGACTGTTGTTATCGAATTTTGATAAACAATAACGATAGCAAGGACGATAAGAGAGAGGTAGAGATTCCTTATCATTGTGGTGATAGAAAAAAAGCACTGGTCATGAAAATTTAGAGATTTGAAATAATTCTAACTCTGCTTTTAACTAGCTCTGTAACCTTGAAGTTATTTCACAAATCTGAGCCTCAGTTTCTTTTCTTCTGAAATGTTCATTTGGACAAGATCGTCTCCAGTGATCCTTCCTGTTCTACTACTTAATGATTCCCAGTGGAAAAGATCACAGGTAGAGTAAGTAAGAGGGTATGGAATGGCCAAAGAGGCAGACCAACTCTTATATTCTTTTCTGAAAACAAACAAATAAACAAAAAAAACCTCTGTAGTTATTTATATATTAGCAGAATTAAGCTAACCTTTTTTTCTTCCAGTTATATTGAGATATAATTGACATACAGCATTGTATAAGTTTAAGGTGTACAGCATAATGATTTGACTTAATACATCATGAAATGATTATCACAATAAGTTTAGTGAATATCCATCATCTCATATAGATATAAAATTAAAGAAATAGAAAAAAATATTTTTCCTTGTGATGAGAACTCTTAGCATTTACTCTCTTAACGTCTCTCATATATAATATACAGCAGTGTTGATTGCATTTATCATGTCGTACATTACATCCCAAGTACTTATTTATCTTATATAAGGAAGGTTGTAACTTTTGACTGTCTTCATCCAATTCCCCCTTCCCCGCAACATTGGTCTCTGGTAACCAAATGCCTGATCTCTTTTTTCTATTAGTTAGTTTGTTTGTTTTTGGAGCTTAATTGACCTACAACACTATGTTAGTGCCTGTTACACAACATAGTGATTAGGTATGTCTATACATTTCATAATGATCACCACAATAAATCTAGTTACAATATGTCACCATACAAAGATATATTACATAGTTGACTATATTCCCCACACTGTACATTTCATACTCATGACATTTATTTTGCACCTGAAAGTTTGTACCTCTTAATCTCCTATTTCTTTTCTCCCCCTTCCCCCTTCCCTCTGTCAACCATGGTTTGTTCTCTGTATCTTTAACTCTGTTTCTGTTTTGTTATGTTTGTTCATTTTTAAAAAATTCCACATATAAGTGAAATCATACAATATTTGCCTTTCTCTGTCTAACTTATTTCACTTAGCATGATAACCTCTAGGTCCATCCATGTTGTTACAAATGGTGAGATTTCATTCTTTTTTATGGCTGAGTAATATTCCATTGCATGTATATACTACTTCTTTTTCCATTTGTCTGTTGATGGTCACTTAGGTTGCTTCAATATTTTGGCTATTGTAAATAATGCTGCAATGAACATAGGGTTGCATATACCTTTTCAAGTTATTTTTTTCATTTTCTTCAGATAAATTCCCCAGAGTAGAATTTCTGGATCATATGGTAGTTCTAGTATTAATTTTTTGAGGAACCTCCATACTGCTATCCATAGTGGTTGCAACAATTTACATTCCCACCAACAGTGCACGAGGGTTCTCTTTTCCACATCCTGGCCAACACTTGTTATTTGTTGTCTTTTTGATAAAAGTCATTCTGACAGCTCTGAGGTGATACCATGTTGTGGTTTTGATTTGCATTTCCCTGATGATTAGTGATGCTGAGAACATTTTCAATGTGCTTGTTAGCCATCTGCATGTTTTCTTTGAAAAAATGTCTAATCAGATCCTCTCCCATTTTTTAATCAGGTTGTTTGTTTTTTTGACGTTAAGTTGTATGAGTTCTTTGTATTAACCTCTGATCAGATATATTGTTTGCAATATCTTCTCCCATTTAAGAGGTGGCTTTTTCCTTTTGTTGGTAATTTCCTTTGCTGTGCAAAAGCTTTTTATTCTGATGTAGTTTCATTTGTTTATTTTTGCTTTTGTTTCCCTTTCCTGAGCAGACTTATCCAAAAAAAATATTACTAAAACCAGTGTCCAAGAGCTTACTGCCTATGTTTTCTTCTAGAAGTTTTACATTTAAGTCATTAATCCATTTTGGATTTATTTTTGTTCATGGTGTGGAGAGTAGTCGAGGTTGATTTTTTTGCATGTAGCTATCCAGTTTTCCCGATACCATTTATTGAAGAGGCTGTCTTTTCCTCATTTTCCTATTTTGCCTCCTTGGTCATAGATTAGTTGACCATATAACTGTGGGTTCATTTCTGGGCTATCTATTCTGTTCCATTGATCTGTGTGTCTGTTTTTTTTTATGTGTGTCTGTACCATATTGTTTCAATTGCTGTAGCTTTTTTTTTTTTTTTAATTTGAAATCAGGGAGTGTTCTATTTCCAGGTTTGTTCTTCTTTCTTAAGATTGTTTCAGCTATTTGGGATCTTTTGTGTTTTCATACAAATTTTAGAATTATTTATTCTAGTCTTGTGAAAAATGTCATTGGTATTTTGATAGAGATTACATTCAATCTGTAGAATGCCTTGGGTAATATGATCATTTTAACAATATTAATTCTTTCAATCCATGAACATGATATATCATTCCATCTGTTTGTGTTGTCTTCAATTTCTTTCATCTGTGTCTTATAGTTTTCTGAGTGCAGGTTTTTTACCTTCTTTGATTGATTCCTAGGTATTTTATTCTTTGTGATGCAATTGTAAATGGGATTGTTTTCTTAATATTTCTTTCGGATAGTTCATTGTCAGTGTATAGAAATGCAACAGTTTTCTATATATTAATATTGTATCCTGCAACTTTACCAAATTCATTGATGAGTTCTAGTAACTTTTTGATAGCATCTTTAGGATTTTCTATGTATAGTATTTTGTTATCTGCAAATAGTGACAGTTTTATTTCTTCCTTTCCAATTTGGATTCGTTTTATTTCTTTATCTTGTTTGATTACTGTGACCAGCACTTTCAATAATAAGTTGAATAAAAGTGGCAAGAGTGGGCATCCTTGTCTTGTTCTTGATCTTAGAGGAAATATTTTCAGCTTTTCAACATTGTGTGTGATGTTAGCTGTGAGCTTGTCACATAAGGTCTTTATTATGCTGAGGAATATTCACACTATACCCACTTTGTCAAGAGTTGTTATCAAAATGGATGTTGAATTTGGTCAAAATATTTTTTTGCTTCTATTGAGATGATCATATGATTTTTATTCTTTCATTTGTTAATGTGGTATATCACACTGATAGATTTGCAGATATTGAGACATCATTGCATCCCTGGGATAAATCCCACTTGACCATGGGGTAAGATCCTTTGAATGTATTATTGAACTTGATTTGCTAATATTTTGTTCAGGAATTTTGCACCTATGTTCATCAGTGATATTGGGTATTGGTTATTGGGTGTTACGATATTTCCTTTTTTTGTGATATCTTTGGTTTTGGTATCAGGGTGATGCTGGCCTTGTAGAATGAGATTGGAAGTGAGTGTTCCTTCTGCAATATTTTGGGGATAGTTTGAGAAAGATAGGTGTTAACTCTTCTCTAAATGTTTGATAGAAATGTAAAGCCATTTGGTCCTAGACTTTTGTTTGTTGGGAGTTTTAAAATTATGGATTAAATTTCAGACTGGTAATTGGTTTGTTCATATTTTAAATTTATTTTTATTTATTTATTTTTGGCTGCATTGGGTCTTCATTGCTGCACAGGCTTTCTCTAGTTGTGGCGAGCAGGGGCTACTCTTTGGTGCACGGGCTTCTCATTGAGGTGGCTTCTCTTGTTGTGGAGCATGGGCTCTAGGCACGCAGGCTTCAGTAGTTGTGGCTCGTGGGCTCCAGAGCACAGGCTCAGTAGCTGTGGTGCACGGGCCTAGTTGCTCCACGGCACGTGGGATCTTCCCAGACCAGGGCCCGAACCTGTGTCCCCCGCATTGGCAGGCAGACTCCCAACCACTGCACCACCAGGGAAGCCCTCATATTTTATATTTAATCCATATTCAGTCTTGGGAAATTGTACATTTCTGGGAATTTTTCCATTTTTTCTACTTGTCCATTTGATTAGTGTATAGATGTTTATAATAATCTCTGATGATCCTTTGCATTTCTGTGGTGTCAGTTTACTTTTTCTTCTCTGATTTTGTTGGTTGGGGTCCTTTCTCTTTTTTTCTTGATGAGCCTCGCTAAAGATTTATTAATTTTATTTATTTTCCTGAAGAACCAGGTCTTAGTCTCATTCTTTTATGTATTGATTTTCTAGGCTTATTTCATTTACTTCTGCTCAGACTTTATGATTTCTTTCCTTCTAATAACTTTGGGTTTCGTTTGTTCTACTTTCACTAGTTGTTTTAGGTGTAAGGTTAGGTTGTTTATTTGAGATTTTTCTTGTTTCTTGAGGCAGGAATGTATTGTTATAAACTTCCCTCTTAGAACTGCTTTTGCTGCATCCTATAGGTTTTGGATAATTGTGCTATTTTTTTTTTTCCAAATGTAAGTGTGAACTCTTAATTTTTTTTTTCTTTTTAACATCTTTATTAGAGTATAATTGCTTTACAATGGTGTGTTAGTTTCTGCTGTATAACAAAGTGAATCAGCTACATATACATATATCCCCATATCTCCTCCCTCTTGCGTATTCCTCCCATGCTCCATATCCCACTCCTCTAAGTGGACACAAAGCACCAAGCTGATCACCCTGTGCTATGTGGCTGCTTCCCACTAGCTATCTATTTTACATTTGGTAGTGTAAATGCCACTCTTTCACTTTGTCCTAGCTTAACCTTCCCCCTGCCCGTGTCCTCAAGTCCATTCTCTACATCAGTCTCTTTATTCCTGTTTTTCCCCTAGGTTCTTCAGAAACATTTTTTTTTTCTTTTTTAGATTCCATATATATGTGTTAGCATATGGTATTTGTTTTTCTCTTTCTGACTTACTTCACTCTGTATGACAGTCTCTAGGTCCATCCACTTCACTTCAAATAACTCAATTTCACTTCTTTTTATGCCTGAGTAATATTCCATTGTATATATGTGCCACATCATCTTTATCCATTCATCTGTCGATGGACGCTTAGGTTGCTTCCATGTCCTGGCTACTGTAAATAAAGCTACAATGAACAATGTGGTACATCACTCTTTTTGAATTAAGGTTTTCTCAGGGTATATGCCCAGTAGTGGGATTGCTGAGTTGTATGGTAGTCCTATTTTTAGTTTTTTAAGGAACCTCCATACTGTTCTCCATAGTGGCTGTATCAATTTACATTCCCACCCACAGTGCAAGAGGGTTCCCTTTTCTCCACACCCTCCCCGGTATTTATTGTTTGTAGATTTTTTGATGCTGGCCATTCTGACTGGTGTGAGGTGATATCTCATTGTAGTTTTGATTTGCATTTCTCTAATGATTAGTCATGTTGACCATCCTTTCATGTGATTCTTGGCAATCTGTATATCTTCTTTGGAGAAATGTCTGTTTAGGTCTTCTGCCCCTTTTTGGATAGGGTTGTTTGTTTTTTTGATATTGAGCTGCATGAGCTCTTTTTATATTTTGGAGATTAATTCTTTGTCAGTTGCTTCATTTGCAAATATTTTCTCCCATTCCAAGGGTTGTCTTTTCATCTTGTTTATGTTTTCCTTTGCTGTGCAAAAGCTTTCAAGTTTCATTAGGTCCCATTTGTTTATTTTTGTTTTTATATCCATTTCTCTAGGAGGTGGGTGAAAAAGGATCTTGCTGTGATTCATGCCATAGAGTGTTCTGCCTGTGATTTCCTCTAAGAGTTTTTTAGTGTCTGGCCTTACATTTAGGTCTTACATCCATTTTGAGTTTATTTTTGTGTATGGTGTTAGGGAGTGTTCTAATTTCATTCTTTTACGTGTAACTGTCCAGTTTTCCCAGCACCATTTATTGAAGAGGCTGTCTTTTCTCCATTGTATATTCTTGTCTAATTTATCAAACATAAGGCGTCCATACGTCTGTGGGTTTACTCCTGGGTTTCTATCCTGTTCTATTGACCTATATTTCTGTTTTTGGGCCAGTCTCATACTGTCTTGATTACTGTAGCTTTGTAGTATAGTCAGAAGTCAGGGAACCTGATTCCTCCAGCTCCGTTTTTCTTTCTCAAGATTGCTTTCGCTTTTCAGTGTCTTTTGGGTTTCCATGCAAATTGTGAAATTTTTTGTTCTAGCTCTGTGAAAAATGACATTAATAGTTTGATAGGTATTGCACTGAATCTGTAGATTGCTTTGGGTAGTATAGTAATTTTCACAATGTTGATTTTTCCAATCCAAAAACATGGTATATCTCTCCATGTGTTTGTATCATCTTTAATTTCTTTCATCAGTGTCTTATAGTTTTCTGCATACAGGTCTTTTGTTTCCTTAGGTAGGTTTATTCCTAGGTATTTTATTCTGTTTGCTGCAATGATAAATGAGAGTGTTTCCTTAATTTCTCTTTCAGATTTTTCATCATTAGTGTATAGGAATGCAAGAGTTTTGTGCATTAATTTTGTATACTGCTACTTTACCAAATTCATTGATTAGCTCTAGTAGTTTTCTGGTAACATCATTAGGATTCTCTATGTATAGTATCGTGTCATCTGTAAACAGTGACAATTTTACTTTTTATTTTCTGATTTGGATTCCTTTTATTTCTTTTGCTTCTCTGATTGCTGTGGCTAAAGCTTCCAAAACTATGTTGAATAATAGTGGTGAGAGTGGGCAGCCTTGTCTTCTTCCTGATCTTAGTGGAAATGGTTCCAGTTTTTCACCATTGAGAATGATGTTGGCTGTGGGTTTGTCATATATGGCCTTTATTATGTTGAGAAAATTCCCTCTATGCCTACTTTCTGAATGGTTTTTACCATAAATTGGTGTTGAATTTTGTTGAAAGATTTTTCTGCATATTGAGATAATCATACAGTTTTTCTCTTTCAATTTGTTAATGTGGTTTATCACATTGATTGATTTGTGTATATTGAAGAATCCCTGCATTCCTGCGATAAACCCCACTTCATCAGGGTGTATGAAATGTTTAATGTGCTGTTGGATTCTGTTTTCTAGTATATTTTGGAGGATTTTTGAATCTAGGTTCATCAGTGGTATGGGCCTGTAGTTTTCTTTTTTTGTGACATCTCTGTCTGGTTTTGGTATCAGGGTGACGGTGGCCTCGTAGAATGAGTTTGGGATTGTTCTTCCTTCTGCTATATTTTGCAACAGTTTGAGAAGTGTAGGTGTTAGCTCTTCTCTCAATGTTTGATAGAATTTGCCTGTGAAGCTATCTGGTCCTGGGCTTTTGTTTGTTGGAAGGTTTTTAATCAAAGTTTCAGATTCAGTGCTTATGATTGGTCTGTTTATATTTTCTATTTCTCCTGGTTCAGTCTTGGAAGGTTGTGCTTTTCTAAGACTGTGTCTATTTCTTCCAGGTTGTCCATTTTATTGGCATATAGTTGCTTGTACTAATCTCTCATGATCCTTTGTATTTCTGCAGTTTCAGTTGCTACTTCATTTCTAATTCTATTGATTTGAGTCTTCACCCTTTTTTTCTTGATGAGCCTGGCTAATGGCTTATCAATTTTGTTTATCTTCTCAATGAACCAGCTTTTAGTTTTATTGATCTTTGTTATCATTTCCTTCATTTCTTTCTCATTTACCTCTGATCTGATCTTTATAATTTCTTTCATTCTGCTTAATTGGGTTTTTTTTTGTTGTTCTTTCTCTATTTCCTTAAGTGTAAGTTTAGGTTGTTTATTTGAGATGTATCTTGTTTCTTGAGGTAGGATTGTATTGCTATAAACTTCCCTCTTAGAACTGCTTTTGTTGTATCCCATAGGATTTGGGCCATCGTGTTTTCATTGTCATTTGTTTCTTGGTATTTTTTGACTTCCTCTTTGATTTCTTCAGTGATCTCTTGGTTATTTAGTAGTGTATTGTTTAGCCTCCATGTGTTTTTCTTTTTTACAATTTTTTTTCCTGTAATTGATATCTAGTCTCATAGTGTTGTTGTTGGAAAAGATACTTGATATGATTTCAATTTTCTTAAATTTACCAAGGCTTGATTAGTGACCCAAGATTTGATCTATCCTGGAGAATATTCCATGAACACTTTAGAAGAAAATGTATTCTGTTGTTTTTGGATGGAATGTCCTATAAATACCAATTAAGTCCATCTTGTTTAATGTATCATTTAAAGCTTGTGTTTCCTTATTCATTTGCATTTTGGATGATCTGTCCATTGGTGAAAGTGAGGTGTTAAAATCCCCTACTATGATTCTTTTACTGTCAGTTTCCCATTTTATGGCTGTTAGTATTTGCCTTATGTATTGAGGTGCTCCTATGTTGGGTGCATAAATATTTACAATTGTTATATCTTCTTGGATTGATCCCTTGATCATTATGTAGTGTCATTCTTTGTCTCTTGTAATAGTCTTTAGTTTAAAGTCTATTTTTTCTTATGAGAGAATTGCTACTCCAGCTTTCTTTTGATTTCCACTTACAAGGAATATCTTTTTCCGTGTCCTCACTTTCAGTCTGTATGTGTTCCTAGGTTTGAAGTGGGTCTCTTGTAGACAGTTTATATGGGTCTTGTTTTTGTATCCATTCAGCCAGTCTATGTCTTTTGGTTGGAGCATTTAATCCATTTACATTTAAGGTAGTTATAAATATGTATGTTCCTATTACCATTTTCTTAATTGTTTATAGTTTGTTATTGTAGGTCTTTTCTTTCCCTTTTGTTTCCTGCCTAGAGAAGTTCCTTTAGCATTTGTTGTAAAGCTGGTTTGGTGGTGCTGAATTCTCTTAGCTTTTGCTTGTCTGTAAAGGTTTTAATTTCTCCATCAAATCTGAATGAGATCCTTGCTGTGTAGAGTAATCTTGGTTGCAACTTTTTCCCTTTCATCACCTTAAATATGCCCTGCCACCTCCTCTGGCTTGCAGAGTTTCTGCTGAAAGATCTGCTGTTAACCTTAAGGGGATTTCCTTGTATGTTATTTGTTGCTTTTCCCTTGTTGTTTTTAATATTTTTTTCTTTTTATTTAATTTTTGATAGTGTGATTAATATATCTTGGCATGTTTCTCCTTGGATTTATCCTGTATGGGGCTCTCTGCACTTCCTGGACTTGACTCACTATTTCCTTTCCCATATTAGGGAAGTTTTCAACTATAATCTCTTCAAATTTTTTCTCAGTCCTTTTTTTATTCTCTGGTTCTTCTTGGACCCATATAATTTGAATGTTGTTGTGTTTAATGTTGTCCCAGAGGCCCTGAGGTTGTCCTCAATTCTTTTCATTCTTTTTTCTTTATTCTGCACTGCCATTGTTATTTCCACTATTTTATCTTACAGGTCACTTATCCGTTCTTCTGCCTCAGTAATTGTGCTATTGATTCCCTCTGGAGAATTTTTAATTTCATTTATTGTGTTGTTCATCATTGTTTGTTTGCTCACTAGTCCTTCTAAGTCCTTGTCAAACATTTCTTATATTTTCTCCATTCTATTTCCAAGACTTTGGATCATCTTTACTATCGTTACTCTGAATTCTTTTTCAGGTAGACTGTTTCCTCTTCATTTGTTTGCTCTGGTGGGTGTTTACCTTGCTCCCTCATCTGCTGTGTATTTCTCTGTCTTCTCATTTTGCTTAATATTTGTGGTTGGGGTCTCCTTTTTGCAGGCTGCAGGTTCATAGTTCCCGTTGGTTTTGGTGTCTGCTCCCAGTGGGTAAGGTTGGTTCAGTGGGTTGTGTAGGCTTCCTGGTGGAGGGGACTGGTGCCTGTGTTCTGGTGGATGAGGGTGGATCTTGTCTTTCTGGTGGGCAGGACCACGTCCAGTGGTGTGTTTTGGGGTGTCTGTGACCTTATTATGATTTTAGGCAGGCTCTCTGCTAATGGGTGGGTTTGTGTTCCTGCCTCGTTAGTTGTTTGGCATAGGGTGTCCAGCACTGTAGCTTGCTAGTCACTGAATGGAGCTTGGTCTTAGAGTTGAGATGGAGATATCTGGGAGAGCTTTCACCATTTGATATTATGTGAGGTCAGGAGGTCTCTGATGGAGCAATGTCCTGAAGTTTATTCTCCCATCACAGAGGCTCAGGCCCGACACCCAGCCAGAGCACCAAGACCCTGTCAGCCATAAGGCTCAGAAGAAAAGGGACGAAAAGAAAGAAAGGAAGAAAGAAAGGAAGAAAGAAAAAATAAAATAAAATAAGGTTATTAAAATAAAAAAATATTAAGAATAAAAAAGTAATAGAAAAAAAGAAAGAAGAGAGCAACGAAACCAATAACAAATCCACCAGTGTAAAAAGCACTCAAAAAAATACTAAAAACACCCAAAACAAAACAAGAAATAAACAGACAGAGAGAACCCTAGGAGAAATGGCAAAACGAAGCTATACCAAGAAAATCACACAAGGAAGCACACGCATACACACTCATAAAACGGGAAAAAGGAAAAAATATATATACATACATATAAAAAATAAAGGAAGAGAACAACCAAAACAATAAACAAATCTACCAATGATAATAACCTCTAAATGCTAAACTAAGATAAACATAAAACTAGAAACAAATTAGATGCAGAAAGCAAACCCCAAATCTACAGTTGCTCCCAAAGTCCACTGCCTCAATTTTTGGGAAGATTCGTTGCCTACTCAGATATTCCAGAGATGCAGGGTACATCAAATTGATTGAGGAGATTTAATCTGCTACCCCTGAGGCGGCTGGGAGAAATTTCCCTTTCTCTTCTTTGTTTGCACAGCTCCTGGTGTTCAGCTTTGGATTTGGCCCTGTCTCTACTTGTTGGTCACCTGAGGGCGTCTGTTCCTCACCCAGACAGGATAGGGTTAAAGTAGCAGCTGATTAGTGGACTCTGGCTCACTCAGGCCTCGGGGAGGGAAGGGTATGGAATGCGGGGCAAGCCTGTGGCGGCAGAGGTCAGCATGACGTTGCAACAGTCTGAGGCACGCTGTGTTCTCCTGGGGTAGTTGTCCCTGGATTGCAGGACCCTGGCAGTGGTGGGCTGCAGAGTCTCCCAGGGGCGTGTGGATAGTGACCTGCACTTGCCACAGCCTTCTTGGTGGCTGCAGCAGCAGCCTTAGTATTTCATGCCCATCTCTGGGGTCCGCACTGATAGCCGTGGCTTGTGCTCATCTCTGGATCTCGTTTAGGAAGTGGTCTGAATCCCCTCTCCTTCTGCACCCTGCAACAATTGTCTCTTGACTCTTAGGCAGGTCCAGAGTTTTTCCCAGACTCCCTCCCAGCTAGCTGTGGTGCACGAGCCCCCTCAGGCTGTCTTCATACAGCCAACCTCAGTCCTCTCCCTGGGGTCTGACCTCCAAAGCCTGAGTTTCACCTTCCAGCCCCCACCCACCCTGGTGGGTGAGCAGACAAGCCTCTCAGGCTGGTGAGTGCTGGTTAGCACTGATCCACTGTGTGGGAATCTCTCCGCTTTTCCCTCTGCACCCGTGTTGCTGTGCTCTCCTTCATGGTTCCAAAGCTTCCCCCCCGGCCCACCCCCCACCCCCGTCTCTGCCAGTAAAGGGGCTTCCTAGTGTGTGGAAACTTTTCCTCCTTCACAGCTCCCTCCCAGAGGTCCAGGTCCCATCCCTATTCTTTTGTGTCTGTTTCTCCTTTTTCCTTTTGCCCTACCCAGGTACATGGTGAGTTTCTTGCCTTTTGGGAAGTCTGAGGTCATCTGTCAGCATTCAGTAGGTGTTCTGTAGGAGTTGTTCCACATGTAGATGTAGTTTTGATGTATTTGTGGGGAGGAAGGTGATCTCTACGTCTTACTCCTCCACCATCTTGAAGGTGCCTCGATCATTGTGCTTTCATTTTCATTTGTCTCAAGGTATTTTTTGATTTCCCCTTTGATTTCTTCAGTGATCCACTGGTTGTTTAGAAGCATATTGTTTAACCTCCATGTGTTTGTGTTTTTTGCAGTTTTTTTTTTCTTGCAGTTAATTTCTAACCTCATTTTGTTGTGGTCAGAAAAAATGTTTGATATCATTTTAATTTTCTTAAATTTACTGAGACTTGTTTTGAGGCCTAACAGGTGATCTATTCAGGAGAATTTTCCATGTGCACTTGGAAAGAATGTATATTCTGCTGCTTTTGAATAGACAGTTCTATATATATATATTTAATTATTCTATCTGGTTTAATGTGTCAAATAAGGCCAGTGTTGTTAATGATTTTCTGTCTGGATGATCTGTCCATTGATGTAAGTGGGGCTTTAATGTCCCCTATTGTTATTGTATTATTATCAATTTCTCCTGTATGTTTGCTAATATTGCTCCTATATTAGGCCTATGTACATTAATGAATGTTATATCCTCTTCTTGTATTGTTCCCTTTATCTTTATATAATGCCCTTCTTTGTCTTTTGTTATAGACTTTGTTTTACTTTGAGTCTACTTTGTTATGAATATACCTACTCCAGCTTTCCTTTCATTTTCATTTGTATGAAATATCTTTTTCTATCCCCTCACTTTCAGTCTGTGTGTGTATTTAGTTCTGGAGTGAGTCTCTTGTAGGAAGCATACAATGGGTCTCTTTTTTTTTTTTTTAAGTGGGTCTTACTTTTGTATCCATTCAGACACTCTATGGCTTTTCATTGGAGCATTTAGTCCATTTACACTTGAAGTAATGATTGATAGCTGTGTACTTATTGCCATTTTAATTGTTCTTGCAGTTCCTTTTGTTTCTTTCTTCTTTTGTTCTCTTCCGTTGTGATTTGATGGCTATCTATAGTGTTATGTTTGGATTTTTTTCTCTTTTCTGTGTGTGTATCTGCTATAGATTTTGGTGTGAAGTTACATATAAAAATCTATATACATGTGATTATTTTAAGTTGCTCACCTCTTAAATTCAAACACATTATAACAACCTTGTAATTTTTTTCTTTTTTTACATTTCTTCTTTTTCATTGGAGTATATTGATGTACAATATTATATAAGTTACAGGTGTATAATATTGTTATTTACAATTTCAAAGGTCATACTCCATTTATAGTTGTTATAAAATATTGGCTATATTTCCTGTGTTGTACAATATATCCTTGTTGCTTAGTTGCTTTTTTTTTTAATTGAAGTATAGTTGATTTACACTGTTGTGTTCATGTCTGCTGTACAATAAGGTGGCTGAGTTACATATATATATATGTCTATATTCTTTTTTATGTTCTTTTCCATTATGGTTTATCTCAGGATATTGAATAAAGTGCCCAGACCTTGTTGATCCATCCTATGTATACTAGTTTGCATCTGTTAGTCTGAAACTGCAAATCCTTCCCTCCCTCACACCCCTTTGACAACCACAAGTCTTCTCTATTCCTGTGAGTATTTTTTTGTTTTGTAGATATGTTCATGTTTGTTGTATTTTAGATTCCACATATAAGTGATATCATTTGGTATTTGCCTTTCTCTGTATGCCTTACTTCACTTAGTATGATAATGTCTAGGTACATCCATGTTGCTGCAAATGACGTTATTTCATTCTTTTTTATGGCTGAGTAATATTCCATTGTATATATGTACCACATCTTCTTTATCCATTCCTCTGTTGTTGGATATTTAGATTGTTTACATGTCTTGGCTATTGTAAATAGTGCTGCTATTAACATAGGGGTACATGTATCTTTTTGAAGTGTAGTTTTCTCTGAGTATATGCCCAGGAGTGGGATTGCTGGATCATATGGCAACTCTATTTTCAGTTTTCCGAGGAACACCCATACTGTTTTCCATAATGGCTGCACCAATTTATATTCCCACCAACAGTGTAAGAGGGTTCTTTTTCTCCACACCCTCTCCAATATTTGTTATTTGTATAGTTTTTAATGATGGCCATTCTGGCTGGCATGAGTTGGTACCTCATTGCAGTTCTGATTTGCATTTCTCTAATAACTAGCAGTGATGAGCATCTTTTCATGTGCCTGTTGGCCATCTGTATGTCTTCTTTGGAGAAATGTCTATTTAGGTGTTCAGCCTGTTTTTTGATAGGATTTTTTATTTTTTTGTTATTGAGTTGTATGAACTGTTTGTATATTTTTGAAATAAAGCCCTTGTCAGTAGCATAATTTGCAAATATTTTCTCCTATTCTGTAGATTGTCTTTCCATTTTGTTTATAAGTTTGAGTATGCCTCATTTGTTTATTTTTGCTTTTATTTTTATTGCCTTGGGAGACTGACCTAATAAAACAATGGTAGGATTTATGTCAGAAAATGTTTTGCCTATGTTCCCTTCTAGGAGTTTTATGGTGTTGTGTCTTATATTTAAGTCTTTAAGCCATTTTGAGTTTATTTTTGTGTATGGTGTGAGGGTGTGTTCTAACTTCACTGATTTATTGTACATGCAGTTGTCTAATTTTTCCAACACTACTTGCTGAAGAGACGGTCTTTTCCCTATTTTATGTTCTTGCCTCCTTTTTCAAAGATTAATTGTCCATAGGTGTATGGGTTTATTTCTGGGCTCTCTATTCTGTCCCATTGATCCATATGTCTGTTTTGTGCCAATATCACACTGTTCTGATTACGGTAGCTTTGTAGTATTGTCTGACGTCTGGAAAGATTATGCCTCCTGCTTTTGTCTTTTTCCTCAGGACTGCTTTGGAAATTCTGGGTCTTTTATGGTTCCATTTAAATTTTAGGATTATTTGTTCTAGTTCTGTAAAAAATGTCATGGGTAATTTGATAAGGATCACATTAAATCTGTAGATTGCTTTGGGTAGTATGGTCATCTTAACAATATTAATTCTTCCAATCCAAGAGCATAGGATATCTTTCTTTTCTTTGAGCCATCTTCAACTTCCTTTATAAATGTTTTGTAGTTTTCAGCAGATAAGTCTTTCACCTCCTTGGTGAGGTTTATTCCTAAGTATTTAATTTTATTTTTGGTGTGATTTTAAAAGGGACTGTTTGTTTACATTCCCTTTCTGATATTTCATTGTTAATGTAAAGAAGTGCAACCGATTTCTGTATGTTAATTTTGTATCTTGCTACCTTGCTGAATTTGTTGATCAGTTCTAGTAGTTTGTGTGATGTCTTTAGGGTTTTCTATATATAATATAATGCCATCTGCATATAATGACAATTTTCTCTCCTCCTTACCAATCTGAATACCTTTTATTTCTTTTTCTTGTCTGATTGTTGTGGTTAAGACTTCCAATACTATGTTGAATAGAAGAGGTGAGATCAGGCATCCTTGTCTTGTTCCAGATTTTAGCCAAAAGGCTTTCAGCTTTTCACCATTCAGTATTATATTGGTTGTGCATTTGTCATAAATAGCTTTTACTATGTTGAGATATGTTCCCTCTATACCCGCTTTGGTAAGAGTTTTTATCATGAATGGATGTTGAATTTTATTGAATGCTTTTCTGCATCTATTGAGATGATCATGTGGTTTTTGTATTTTCTTTTTTTGATGTGGTGTATTGCATTGATTGATTTGCGTATGTTGAACCATCCTTGTGACCCTGGGATGAATCCAACTTGGTTATGGTGCATGATCTTTTTTGTGAATTGTTGGATTCAGTTTGCTAATATTTTGTTGAGAATTTTTGTATGTGTACTCATCAAAGATATTGGCCTGTAATTTTCTTTTGTGGTAATGTCTTTGTCTGGTTTTGGTATCAGCGTGATGGTGGCATCATAGAATGTCTCCAGGAGTGTTCCTTCCTCTTCAATCTTTTGGAGGAGTTTGAGAAGGATAGGTATAAATTCTTCCTTATACGTTTGGTAGAATTCATCTGTGAAGCAATCTGGCCCTGGACTTCTGTTTGTAGGGAGTTTTGGGTTTTGTTTTTAGAGATTCTATTTCACTTCTAATGATCAGTCTGTTCAAGTTATCTATTTCTTTTTGATTCAGTTTTGGTGAACTGTATGTTTCTAGAAAATTGTCCATTTCTTCTAGGTTGTCAAATTTGTTGGCATATAACTTTTCATAGTATTCTCTTATGGTTTTTTGTATTTCTGCAGCATCTTTCATTTCTTATTTTGCTTATTTGGGTCTTCTCTCTTTTCTTCTTGGTGAACCTGGCCAGAGGTTTGCCAATTTTGTTTACCCTTTCAAAGAACCAGCTCTTGGTTTTATTGATTTTTCTATTGCCTTTTAATCTCTATTTTAGTTATTTCCTCTCATCTTTATTATCGCCTTCCTTCTGCTGACTTTAGGTTTTGTTTGTTCTTTTTTTAATTATTTTAGGTGATGAGTTAGGTTGTTTATCTGAGATTTTTCTTGTTTCTTAAAGAAGGCCTGCATCTCTATGAACTTTTCTCTAAGAACTGCTTTTGCTGCATCCCATAGATTTTGTATGGTTGTGTTTTCATTGTCATTTGCCTCAAGGTATTTTTAAATTTCTTTGATTTCATCATTGACCCATTGGTTTTTTAGTAGCATGTTGCTTAGTCTTCATGTAGTAGTTTTTTTCTCATTTATTTTTCTGTGGTTGATTTCTAGTTTCATGCCATCATGGTCAGAAAAGATGCTTAAAATAATTTGTATACTCTTAAATTTGTTGAGGCTTGTTTTTTGCCCTAGTATGTACAACCCTGCATTTTATCCCTTCCCCCTGCACACACATTTACTGCTTTTCACATCATTTTTTACATCTTTTTGTTTTGTGTACCCCTTAACTAGTTATTATGTATATAGATGACTTCACTACTTCTGTCTTTTAACCTTCTTACTAGCTTCATACGTGGTTGATTTACTGCATTTAGTGTATATTTGTCTTTTCAAATAAAAATTTTCCTTTTGTAATTTTCATACTTCTAGTTGTGGTCTTTTCTTTTTCACTGAAAAAAGTCCCTTTAACATTTCTCATAAAGCTGGTTTTATAGTGCTGAACTCTTTTAGCTTTTGCTTATCTGTAAAATATATGACCTCTTCATCAAATCTGAATAAAAGCTTTGCCAGGTAAAGTATTCTTCCTTGTAGGATTTTCCCTTTCATCACTTAAAATATATCATGCCAGTCCCTTCTGGTCTGCAGGGTTTCTGCTAAAAAGTCAGCTGATAGCCTTATGGGAGTTTCCTTGTACATAGCTTGTTGCTTTTTTCTTGCTGCTTTTAATATTCTCTCTTTAATTTTTCCCATTTTAATTACAATATGTCTTGGTGTGGTCTTCTTTGTGTTGATCCTGTTTAGGACTCTGTGCTTCCAAGACCTAAGTGTCTGTTTCCTTTCCCAAGTTAATGAAGTTTTCAGTTATTAAGGCTTTATATAATGTTCTCTGACCCTTTCTCTCTCTGTTCTCCTTCTGAAACCCCTATACTGCAAATGTTAGTTTGCTTGATGTTTTCTCAGAGGTCTCTTAAACTGTCCTCATTTTTTAGAATCTTTTTTCTTTTTTCTGTTCAGCTTCAGTGTTTTCCACTATGCTGTCTTCCAGCTCACTGATCCATTCTTCTGTATCATGTAATCTACTTTTGTTCCTTCTAGTGTATTTTTAATCTCAGTTATTTTATTGTTCATCTCTGTTTGGTTGTTCTTTATATTTTCACTTTGTTAAAAACTTCTGACTTCTTACTCTCTTCATCCAATCTTCTCCTGGGCTCTTTGAACATCTTAATGATCATTACTTTGAACACTCTATAGAGTAGATTGCTTATCTCCACTCCCTTAGTTCTTCTTCTGTGGTTTTATCTCTTTTCTTCATTTGGAGCATATTCCTCATTTTTGCCTAATTTGCTCTTTTTATTTCTATGTGTTTAGTAAGTTGTTTATAGTTTCTAGCCTTGTAAAAGTTACCTTTTTTAGGAGACATCCTGAGTCCCAGCAGTGCATTTTGTCTCTGGTCAGCAGAGTTGTATGCTCTGGGGTATCCCTTATGTTGGCTGTATGTGTCCTTCTGCTGTGGTGGACTGACTACTGTAGATGGTCATATAGGTGTAGCTGACCCCCAGTCTGGTTAGTTGCCTGGCCTTCACTTGTGCAAAGGCTGCTGTACTCTGATTAGCAACATAAGTTCACAAGGTGGCTTGCTGTAGAGCCCCGGAGGGTCCCAGGGATTACGCTGGCCCACTGGTGGGCAGAGCTGTGTTCTGGTGTGAGTGATTTCAGGACCTGTATTCTTGGATCTCTTGGTGGGCTTAAGTCAACCTTTAGAACTCTATTCTAATGAAGGTGGAGACTCCGTAGATGAGCAATACAGAAGGTTTATTTATTTGCTTGCTTTTGTGTTCATTCATTCATTCATTCATTTACATATTAACTTCTTTATTCAATAAATATTTATTGAGCATCTATTTTGTACCAGGCAATCTTTTAGTCATTGAGGATACAGGTGTACATAGATACATACATAGATTAAAAACCTGGCCTCCATAGAGCTTATACTCCAATATTCTAATAGTGACAGATACTAAAAAAACAAATAAATAGATAATATGTGAGGTAGGGTTAAGAAATCTGTGAAAGAACAAAGTAGGATAAGGATATAGAGTCAGGATGGGGAAGGTGCTATTTTCAATGTACCTGGTATGTTAGAGGACCAACTAAGAAACCAGTGGCTGGAGCTGAAAGAACTATAAGGAGAAAATGGTGTCAGAGCAGCAGCAGGGCTGGAGACTATAGAGTTTTATAAGATAGTATGTGTTTGAGCTTTTACTCTGAGTGAACTGGGAACTATTATGGGATCTTGAGTCAAGGAGTGTCATGATCTGACATTTTAGGATTATTCTGCTGCTTTTTAGAGAGTACACTGTATAAAAGCAAGGATAGAAGCAGAAAGACCAGTTTGGAGGCAATTTAAATAATTCAGGAGAAAATAGATGGCTGTCAGATTAGGGAAACAGCAATGGAAGTGGAGAGAAGTGGTCTGGAATCTAAATATATTTCCAAGGCTGGGCTGACAGAAGTTATAAGCTGACAGAATATGCTAACGAACTGGATGTGTGTCATCAGAGAAAGACAGACATCAAAGATGACTCATATTAAGGAATGACTCTAAGTTTTTTTGGTCTAAGAAACTAACTGGTAAAATGAAGATGCCATTTGTGAGATGAGGAATAAAGTGAGATCACAAGGACTTTGATGGCAGGTTTCAAATCAAGAATCATGTTTCAAAAATGTAGAGCCTGAGTTGCCTATCAGACAGCCAAGTAAGGATGTCAAGTAGGAAGGTATAGACATGCATCTGGAGATCAGAGAAAGGTCAGAGGTAGAGATATACATTTGGGTATCATCAGCATATAGATATGGGGCCGTGAGATTGAATGAGTTCACTGAGTAAGAGAAAATAAATAGAGAAGATGACCAAGAACTGAGCCCTAGAATTCTCTAACAAAGGTCAGGATGTTGATAAGAGAGTTATCAGCTCTGTCAAATACTGCTAGTAAATCCAGCAGAATAAGGGATTTTACTTAGAATCCTCATTATGACACAGGTGACTTTTTCTCCCTCATATACAATTGTGGTTCCCATCAATAGCTTTTCCTGCTAATTTGAATATGAAAAATGACCACTAAAATGAAACCAAACCTTCATCCACCACTTGTATGAAGGCTCAGAACTGGCTTCTATTTGGGATCTGTGTGTGTGTCTGTGTGTGTGTGTGAGAGAGAGAGACAGACAGACAGACAGACACAAAGAAACAGAGAGATATTATGCAGAGAAGCACAATAGAATTAGACATTGCCCCTGGCTTTGAGGACTTTGTCTAAAAAGAAAGACAAGAGAACCACTAACTTGTATACACGTGGATTCAAAACATGCTTAAATAACTGCCTGCAGAATTTCAGCATAGAAATATTAAGCAATCAGACAGGTGCTATGGGGCTGGGAAGGATCTATAATGCTTGAAAATTATTGTGACTGCCTTTGGGAAAGCTAAGGAATCTCTATTCAGGAAGCCATGCCTCAGAGTCATTTCTCAAGTTGTGTTATTACATTCTAGATTTGCTTAAGAATGTTCAAAAGTGTTCCACTGTCTAGAGGATAATCTCTCCATAGCCCTGGCTGGCTTTCAAAGTTTTTCAAAAACTCATCCCAGTCAATCCTTCTAACTATTCTAACTTATAGCAAGCACTTCCTTCAAACTCTTAGATCACAAGTTATCTACCTATCATTCATTAGTTGTCTTTTTAAAAAGTTATTAAGATTTTACATTTTTAGAGCACTTTTAAGTTCACAGCAAATTTGATGGGAAGGTACAGAGATTTCCTATATATCCCCTGCTCCCACATATGCATAACCTTCCCCATTATCAATATCCCCCACCAGAGGGTAAATTTGTTACAACTGATGCACCTACATTGGCAGATGATAATCAGCCAAAATCTGTAGTTTACATTACATTTCACTCTTGATGTTGTACATTCTATTGGTTTGTACAAATGCATAACGATAGTATTCATCATTACAGGATCATACAGAGTATCTTCACTGCCCTAAAAAACCCTCTGTGCTGCATGTACTCCTCCCTCCCCCCAATCCCTGGAAGGCACTGATTTTTTTACTGTCTCCATACTTTAGAATATCATATAGTTGACATCAAGCAGTATGTATCCTTTCAGATTGGCTTCTTTCACTTAGTAATATGCATTTACATTTTCTCCATGTCCTTTCACAAATCGGCAGCTCACTTCTTTTCAGCACTGAATAATATTCCATTGTCTGGATGTACCAGAGTGTATTTATCTATTCACCTACTGATGGACAACTTGATTGCTTCTAAGTTTTGGTAGTTATGAATTAAGAGTCTATAAAATCTGTGTGCAGATTTTTGTGTGGACCTAAGTTTTCAAATCCTTTGGGTAAATACTAAGGAGCACAATTGCTGAATCATATGGAAAGAGTAACTTTAGTTTTGTAAGAAACGGCCAACTGTCTTCCAAAGTGGCTGTACCATTTTTCATTTCCACTAGCAATAAATGAGAGCTCTTGCTGCTCCACAACCATGTCAGTATTTGGTGTTGTCAATGTTTGGATTTTGGCCATTCTAATAGATATGTATAGATATCTCATTGTTATTTTAATTGTCTTGTCTTTTTTTTTTAACATCTTTATTGGAGTATAATTGCTTTAAAATGGTGTGGTAGTTTCTGCTTTATAACAAAGTGAATCAGTTATACATATACATATGTACCCATATCTCTTCCCTCTTGCATCCAGCTCCCTCTCACCCTCCCTATCCCACCCATCTAGGTGGTCACAAAGCACCAAGCTGATCTCCCTGTGCTATGCGGCTGCTTCCCACTAGCTATCTATTTTATGTTTGGTAGTGTATATATGTCCATGCCACTCTCTCACTTCGTCCCAGCTTACACTTCCCCCTCCATGTATCCTCAAGTCCATTCTCTAGTAGGTCTGCATCTTTATTCCTGTCTTGCCCCTACGTTCTTCTGACCATTTTTTTTCTTTTCTTTTTTTTTTAGATTCCATATATATGTGTTAGCATATGGTATTTGTTTTTCTCTTTCTGACTTACTTCACTCTGTATGACAGTCTCTAGGTCCACCCACATCACTACAAAAAACTCAGTTTCGTTCCTTTTCAGGGCTAATATTCCATTGTATATACGTACCACATCTCCATCATCCATTCATCTGTTGATGGACACTTAGGCTGCTTCCATGTCTTGGCTATTGTAAATAGAGCTGCAATGAACATTTTGGTACATGACTATTTTTGAATTATGGTTTTCTCAGGGTATATGCCCAGCAGTGGGATTGCTGGGTCGTATGGTAGTCCTATTTTTAGTTTTTTAAGGAACCTCCATACTGTTCTCCAGAGTGGCTGTATGAATTTACATTCCCACTAACAGTGCAAGAGGGTTCCCTTTTCTCCACACCCTCTCTAGCATTTACTGTTTGTAGATTTTTTGATGATGACCATTCTGACTGGTGTGAGATGATATCTCATTGTAGTTTTGATTTGCATTTCACTAATGATTAAGGATGCTGAGCATTCTTTCATGTGTTTGTTGGCAATCTGTATATCTTCTTTGGAGAAATGTCTATTTAGGTCTTCTGCCCATTTTTGGATTGGGTTGTTTGTTTTTTTGATATTGAGCTTCATGAGTTGATGTATGTTTTGGAGATTGATCCTTTGCCAGTTGCTTCATTTGCATATATTTGCTCCCATTCTGAGGGTTGTCTTTTTGTCTTTTTATGGTTTTCTTTGTTGTGCAAAAGCTTTTAAGTTTCATTAGGTCCCATTTGTTTATTTTTGTTTTTATTTCCATTTCTCTAGGTGAGTCAAAAAGGCTCTTGCTGTGATTTATGTCATAGAGTGTTCTGCCTATGTTTTCCTCTAAGAGTTTGATGGTTTCTGGCCTTACATTTAGGTCTTTAACCCATTTTGAGTTTATTTCTGTGTATGGTGCTAGGGAGTGTTCCAATTTCATTCTTTTCCATGTAGCTGTCCAGCTTTCCCAGTACCACTTATTGAAGAGGCTGTCTTTTCTCCACTGTATATGCTTGCCTCCTTTATCAAACATAAGGTGACCATATGTGCGTGGGTTTATCTCTGGGCTTTCTCTCCTGTTCCATTGATCTATATTTCTGTTTTTGTGCCAGTACCATACTGTCTTGATTACTGTAGATTTGTAGTATAGTCTGAAGTCAGGGAGCCTGAGTCCTCCAGCTCCGTTTTTCTTTCTCAAGATTGCTTTGGCTATTTGGGGTCTTTTGTGTTTCCATACAAATTGTGAAATTTTTTGTTCTAGTTCTGTGAAAAATGCCAATGGTAGTTTGATAGGGATTGCATTGAATCTGTAGATTGCTTTGGGTAGTAGAGTCATTTTCATAAAGTTGATTCTTCCAATCCAAGAACATGGTATATCTCTCCATCTATTTGTATCATCTTTAATTTCTTTCATCAGTGTCTTATAATTTTCTGCATACAGGTCTTTTGTCTCGTTAGATAGGTTTATCCCTAGATATTTTATTCTTTTTGTTGCAATGGTAAATGGGAGTGTTTTCTTAATTTCACTTTCAGACTTTTCATCATTAGTGTATAGGAATGCAAGAGATTTCTGTGCATTAATTTAATATCCTGCTACTTTACCAAATTCATTTATTAGCTCTAGTAGTTTTCTGGTAGCATCTTTAGGAGTCTCTATGTATAGTATCTGCAAACAGTGACAGCATTACTTCTTCTTTTCCAATTTGGATTCCTTTCATTTCTCTTTCTTCTCTGATTGCTGTGGCTAAAAACTCCAAAATTATGTTGAATAATAGTGGTGAGAGTGGGCAACCTTGTCTTCTTCCTAATCTTAGGGGAAATTGTTTCAGTTTTTCACATTGAGGATGATGTTGGCTGTGGGTTTGTCATATATGACCTTTATTAGGTTGAGGAAAGTTCCCTCTATACCTACTTTCTGGAGCATTTTTATCATAAATGGGTGTAGAATTTTGTCAAAAGCTTTCTCTGAATCTATTGAGATGATCATATGATTTTTCTCCTTCAATTTGTTAATATGGTGTATCACGTTTTTTGATTTGTGTATATTGAAGAATCCTTGCATTCTGGGGATAAACCCCCCTTGATCATGCTGTATGATCCTTTTAATGTGCTGTTGGATTCTGTTTGCTAGTATTTTGTTGAGGATTTTTGCATCTATGTTCATCAGTGATTTTGGCCTGTAGTTTTCTTTCTTTCTGACATCTTTGTCTGGTTTTGGTATCAGAGTGATGGTGGCCTTGTAGAATGAGTTTGGGAGTGTTCCTCCCTCTACTATATTTTGGAAGAGTTTGAGAAGGATAGGTGTTATCTCTTCTCTAAATATTTCATAGAATTCGCCTGTGAAGCCATCTGGTCCTGGGCTTTTGTTTGTTGGAAGATTTTTAATCACAGTTTCAATTTCAGTGCTTGTGATTGGTCTGTTCATATTTTCTATTTCTTCCTGGTTCAGTCTCAGCAGGTTGTTCATTTCTAAAAATTTGTCCATTTCTTCCAGGTTTTCCAGTTTATTGACATATAGGTGCTTGTAGTAATCTTTCATGATTCTTTGTATTTCTGCAGTGTCAGTTGTTACTTCTCCTTTTTCATTTTTAATTGTATTGATTTGAGTCTTCTTTTTTTTCTTGATACGTCTGGCTAATGGTTTATCAATTTTGTTTATCTTCTCAAAGAACCAGCTTTTAGTTTTATTGATCTTTGCTATCGTTTCCTTCATTTCTTTTTCATTTGTTTTTCTGATCTGATCTGTATGATTTCTTTCCCTCTGCTAACATTGGGGCTTTTTTGTTCTTCTTTCTCTAATTGCTTTAGGTGTAAGGTTAGGTTGTTTCTTTGAGATGTTTACTGTTTCTTGAGGTAGGATTGTATTGCTATAAACTTCCCTCTTAGAACTGTTGTTGCTGCAGGTTTTGGTTTGTCGTGTTTTCATTGTCATTTGTTTCTTGGTATTTTTGGATTTCCTCTTTGATTTCTTCAGTGTTCTCTTGGTTATTAAGTAGTGTGTTGTTTAGCCTCCATGTGTTTGTATTTCTTGCAGATTTTTTCCTGTAATTGATATCTAGTCTCATAGCGTTGTGGTTGGAATAGATACTTGATACGATTTCAATTTTCTTAAATTTACCAAGGCTTGATTTGTGACCCAAGATATGATCTATCCTGGGGAATGTTGCATGAGCACTTGAGAATAATATGTATTCTATTGTTTCTGGATGGAATGTTCTATAAATATCAATTAAGTCCATCTTGTTTAATGTATCATTTAAAGCTTGTGTTTTCTTATTTATTTTCATTTTGGATGATCTGTCCATTAGTGAAAGTGGGGTGTTAAAGTCCCCACTATGATTGTGTTACTGTTGATTTCTCCTTTTATGGCTCTTAGTATTTGCCTTATGTATTGAGGTGCTCCTATGTTGGGTGCATAAATATTTACAATTGTTATATCCTCTTTTGGATTGATCCCTTGATCATTATGTAGTGTCCTTCTTTTTCTCTTGTTATAGTCTTTATTTTGAAGTCTGTTTTGTCTGATATGAGAATTGCTACTCCAGCTTTCTTTTGATTTCCAGTTGCATGGAATATCTTTTTCCATCTCCTCACTTTCAGTCTGTATGTGTCCCTTGGTCTGAAGTGGGTCTCTTGTAGATAACATATTTACGGGTCTTGTTTTTGTATCCATTCGGCCAGTCTATGTCTTTTGGTTGGAGCATTTAATTCCTTTACATTTAAGGTTATTATCGATATGTATGTTCACATTACCATTTTTTAATTGTTTTGGGTTTATTATTGTACATCTTTTCCTTCTCAAGTGTTTCCTGCCTAGAGAAGTTTCTTTAGCCTTTGTTGTAAAACTGGTTTGGTGTTGCTGAATTCTCTTAGCTTTTGCTGGTCTGTAAAGCTTTTAATTTCTCTGTCAACTCTGAATTAAATCCTTGCTAGGTAGAGTAATCTTGGTTGTAGGTTTTTCTCCTTCATCACTTTAATTATGTCCTGCCACTCCTTTCTGGCTTACAGAGTTTCTGCTGAAAGATCAGCTGTTAACCTTATGGGGATTCCCTTATGTGTTATTTATTGTTTTTCCCTTGCTACTTTTAATATTTGTTCTTTGTATTAAATTTTTGATAGTTTGATTAATAGGTGTCTTGGTGTGTTTCTCCTTGGATTTATCCTGTATGGAACTCGTTGTGCTTCCTGGACTTGATGAACTATTTCCTTACCCATATTAGGGAAGTTTTCAACTATAATCTCTTCAAGTATTTTCTCAGTCCCTTTCTTCTTCTCTTCTTTTCTGGGACCCCTATAATTTGAATATTGGTGCATTTAATGTTGTTCCAGAGTTCTCTGAGACTGTCCTCAATTCTTTTCATTCTTTTTTCTTTATTCTGCTCTGCAGTTGTTATTTCCACTATTTTATCTTACAGGTCACTTATCCGTTCTTCTGCCTCTGTTTTTCTTTTATTGATTCCTTCTAGAGAATTTTAAATTTCATTTATTGTGTCGTTCTTCATTGTTTGTTTGCTCTTTCATTGTTCTACGTCCTTGTTAAACATTTCTTGTGTTTTCTCCATTCTATTTCCCAGATTTTGGATCATCTTTATTATCATTATTCTGAATTCTTTTTCAGGTAGACTGCCTATTTCCTCGTCATTTGTTAGGTCTGGTGGGTTTTTGCCTTGCTCCTTCATCTGTTGTGTGTTTCTCTGTCTTCTCATTTTGCTTAACTTACTGTGTTTGGGGTCTCCTTTTCACAGCCTGCAGGTTCGTAGTTTCCTTTGTTTTTGGTGTCTGTCCCCAGGGGCTAAGGTTGGTTTAGTGGGTTGTGTAGGCTTCCTGTTGGAGGGGACTAGTGCCTGTGTTCTGGTGGATGAGGCTGGAACTTGTCTTTCTGGTGGGCAGGTCCATGTCTGGTGGTGTGTTTTGGGGTGTCTGTGGTCTTATTATGATTTTAGGCAGCCTCTCTGCTAATGGATGGGGTTGTGTTCCTTTCTTGCTAGTTGTTTGGCATAGGGTGTCCTGCACTGTAGCTTGCTGGTCATTGAGTGGAGCTGCGTCTTGGTGTTGAGATGGAGTCCTCTGGGAGATTTTTGCCATTTGATATTACATGGAGCTGGGAGGTCTCTTGTGGACCAGTGTCTGGAACTTGGCTCTCCCATCTCAGTGGCACCGCCCTGATGCCTGGCTGGAGCACCAAGAGCCTGTCCTCCACATGGCTCAGAATAAAAGGGAGAAAAGAAAGAAAGAAGGAAAGAAGATAAAATATAATAAAATAAAGTAAAATAAAATAAAATAAAAAGTTATTAAAATAAAATAAAAAATAATTATTAAGAAAAAAAAAATTTAAGTAATAAAAAAAAAAACTAAAAACCCCCCAGACAGACAGAACCCTAGGACAAATGGTAAAACAAAGGTATACAGGCAAAATCACACACAGAAGCATACACATACATACTCACAAAAAGAGAAAAAGGGGAAAAAATATATATATCATTGCTCCAAAATCCACCTCCTCAGTTTGGGATGATTCGTTGTTTATTTAGGTATTCCACAGATACAGGGTACATCAAGTTGATTGTGGAGATTTAATCCGCTGCTCCTGAGGCTGCTGGGAGAAATTTCCCTTTCTCTTCTTTGTTCACACAGCTCCCAGGGTTCAGCTTTGGATTTGGACCCACCTCTCTGTGTAGGTCACCTGAGAGCATCTGTTCTTCGTTCAGACAGGACAGGGTTAAAGGAGCAGGTGCTTCGGGGGCTCTGGCTCACTCAGGCTGGGGGGAGGAAGGGGTACGGATGCGGGGCAAGCCTGCGGTGGCACAGGCTGCCGTGACGTTGCACCAGCCTGAGGCACGCCGTGTGTTCTCCCGGGGGAGTTGTCCCTGGATCACGGGACCCTGGCAATGGTGGGCTGCACAGGCTCCTGGGAGGTGACATGTGGAGAGTGACCTGTGCTTGCTCACAGGCTTCTTGGTGGCTGCAGCAGCAGCCTTAGCATCTCATGCCCATCTCTGGGGTCCGCACTGATAGCCGCGGCTCACGCCCGTCTCTGGAGCTCCTTTAAGCGGCACCCCTAATCCCCTCTCCTCGCGCACCAGGAAACAAATAGGCAAGAACAAGTCTCTTGCCTCTTCGGCAGTTCCAGACCTTCTTCCGGACTCCCTCCTGGCTAGCTGTGGTGCACTAGCCCCCTTCAGGCTGTGTTCACGCAGCCAACCCCAGTCCTCTCCCTGCGATCTGACCGAAGCCCGAGCCTCACCTCCCAGCCCCCGCCTGCCCTGGCGGGGGAGCAGACAAGCCTCATGGGCTGGTGAGTGGTGGTCGGCATGGATCCTCTATGCGGGAATCTCTCTGCTTTGCCCTCTGCACCCCTGTTGCTGCGCTCTTCTCCGGGGCTCCGAAGCTTCCCCTTCTGCCACCCGCAGTCTCCGCCCGTGAAGGGACTTCCTATTGTGTGGAAACCTTTCCTCCTTCACAGCTCCCTCCTACTGGTGTAGGTCTCGTCCCTATTCTTTTGTCTCTGTTTTTCCTTTTTTTTTTTTTTTTTCCTTACCCAGGTACGTGGGGAGTTTCTTGTCTTTTGGGAGGTCTGAGGTCTTCTGCCAGCGTTCAGTAGGTGTTCTGTCGGAGTTGTTCCACATGTAGATGTATTTCTGATGTATTTGTGGGGGGGAAGGTGATCTCTACGTCTTACTCTTCCATCATCTTAAAGCTCCTCCCTGTCTTGTTTTTAAAAGTGTGTTTCTTATCTCCTCAAACAGAGGAGATAAGAAGCTATGGAACAAATGAGACATTATTTTACTTTTGTTTCTGTCCACTACTAAAAATTATTATTAAGTGGGTACTTAATAATGCTATTTCGATGAATGCACAAAAATGCCACATATGTTCTTTACCTGTCATTCCTAGTGTTTACCCAGAGGTAATGCAACTAAGAAAAAGATGAACAGAAACATTTTGTGGGTGGTGGATAAACATTGGTGACATATTCAGCTGGTGTGTTTTCTAAACTTAAGCAGAATATAAATGAAGAAATTTAAATCAATATTTGGTGTGTATATTATTTGTCTTCAGAGAACTTCATAAAACTTCTCTCAAAGCTGCCCTCCTTCCTGCCAAGTAAGTCATGACATACTTCCACAAAAAGAAAAACAATGCCTTGACCCACGGACCTTAACTCGAGTGATTAAATAACTTATCTTCTAGGCTGGGACAATTTTGACAAAGGGGATACTAATAACAATTACACCAGATAAGCAGACATGAGCCAGGACAATCCTAGAGAAATTTCCTGGGTCATGGACTCCTTGAAAACGGGTAGAAGCTATAGTTTCTTCCTCTAGAAAAATCTTACCTTAAGTTTCAGGATATACTCACCCCCCATAGCCTGTCCCAATTCACTGATTAAGAATCCCTGACTCACATGACCTCATGTCCATCTGAATGCTCCACTCCCTCAGTAAACTCACTGCCCACATTAAAAGGTTAAAATGATCCTCAAAGGTCCCTAAATTAAACCAGAAGGAAAAAATATATATAGATATCATTTTCTGTAGCTGATATATGTTTTCAACCAAAATGTTTATAAAGTTCATATCTGTGGAGAAAATCCTATTTTCTAAAGCTTGTCCTTAAAAGTAGGAGATATGTTCCCATTTAGGGAAACATAATTAAATATTTTTCTATCTATATGAGCATAGTAATTACTTTTGAAATAGATCTATATTCTTCAGTACGTTCAAATAAAACCCTAAGCCCTTTGTCCTTGAACTCTTTTTGGTCTCCTTGACATGCAGTTATAAACTCACCGAACTTGTTATAATGTCTGAGGGAGCTTGGTTACTGTACCACATCATGCCAGTAGGTGCCACTGTAACATGCTGGGCTTCTCTGGGAAGAGTTCTTAAACTACTTATTTTGTGATTTCAAATTTTCAACAAAAAGATTATAATAATCTCATTATAAAGTTTCAAACAAGGCTTCATGTGTATGCACTCTACTCATTCTGTTCCTTCAATTTTCTAAATATAATGAGTAAAAATATACAAGAAACAATCATAGGACACTGCTAGTCAGTTGTCCTAAAAGTTGTCAGTGTTTCTGTACACATACACACATACTCACACACACACACGTACATACACACACACACACACACACACACATATTTTTAGGATGGACTTTTACAACTTAAGGATTTTTTAAATAATATTTTTTTAAATTTAAAGTTACTACAATCTCATAGAAAATTTGAAATCACACACAAAAATAGAAAATGTTTAAATCACCCACAATTCTATCATTCAGAGATAACCACTACTATCATATGCCTACAAATTTTTCTGTATATTTTCCTATATATAGAATACACATAAAGAAAAAGTATATACACATATAATCCCCTGCTTGTCTTTTTTTCAACTCATATAAAAGTATAGACACTTTCCAAAAATCTAGAATTTAGAGTCAGAGAAGACCCTAATGATCTCCTTCTTTGTTTAATGCAGTTTCATTATAGATGAAGACATAAAGACCTGGATCTTGCCCAACTTTTTGATTTTCAAGTGAACAATTAGACAAAGAACCTGTATTTCAGTAAGTAAATTGTTTATTAATATATAATCTCAAATTTAGATGTTATAGAATAGTTCAATAAACATGTATAGACTATCTACTACAACTACAATTGTACTTTTTTGAATAGTACTTGAGAGATAACAAAGAACTTTCTTGTGAATTATTTTCTTTAATCTCCAGAATGTGGGAAATACCATTATTATTATAACTTCCATTTTAGACATTAGGGAATTGAGGTTCAAACAGGTCAAACAACATGCCAAAAATCATATAAGAAGTAAATGGATGAGCTGAAATTTGAAATTTAATCCTCTGATCTCAAACCCCATGTTATTTTTAGTATAGTATTGTAATCCAGGTAGTAAAGTTAATTAAAAAGAGTCAGTCCTTAAGTGATCTTACAATTTTGCTGAAGAGACAAAATATGTTAATCAGAATGTATGAACAGACAGAGAAACAAACAAGAAAAGCTAGAATTTATTGAATATTCACTAGGGGCTGAGCACTGTGCTAAAAATTTTCTTGCATTATCTGATTTGAGCCTCGCCTCTGAGGTAAGAACTATTTTCCCCATTTTACATGTGAAAAAACTGAGGCTTAGAGAGGTCAAATAATAAATCAGTTAAAGAACTAGGGTTCAGCCTCAGACAGCTGGACCACAGAATCATTATGCTGAATAATTATGATACAAATACAATGAATCTTCTTCACTGAACAACTTGAAGTTCTGTTTGAACCATTAAATCTGACATCATTCCCAGTGCTGGGAGTGGTGGGAAGAAGCTTCATAGAAGTTGTAGAGTGTTAGTCTGTTAAAAATCAGTGGGACTTAAACTGGACTTTGACATTGAGTAGCAACAGTGGATGAAATGAGATTAAGAACAGAACTGTTGCCATTGCAGGTGTGGGCAAGAGCAAGAGAAAGGTAGAAACAGGAAAGAATGTGGCAACCCATACAGTTAAAAGCCTAAACCACAGCTTGAATAAATGTTTTGAGCCAGATTTGGAAGGGCCAAATGTCTGGATAAAGAGTTTGGGCTTTGCCATTAAAGAATTGAGAGCCACTGAAGATTTTTGAATGCAAAAGTCTGACAATGGTGTGCCATTGGGGAGGTGTTTCTGGAAGGGAAGGATGTGTAGGTTAGTATAATTGGCATTGAACAGCAGCAGCTGTCAGCCGCTTCAGCTTAAAAGTTCATCTTTGGTTTTGCCTACAGAGTTAAGGAAAGAATCATTGCTGTCCATGGTTCTATTGAGGCTACAGCCTGGGGCAAGGTTGGAAAAAAAATAAATGTCAGCCTGATTCCTTCTGTTGAGAGGCAAAAAAGAGAGCATAAACTCCACTCTGCTTTAGCAGTGTGAATTTTAGTATTCACATTTCAATAGTTCTCAAGTCTGAATGCACGTTAGAGTTACCTGCGGCACTTTTCAAAAGCACAAATGCTCCTGATCCACCCGCTGGAAACTGATTTACTTTCTTAGGGAGGAGCCCAAACATTGGGAATTTTGACAGCTCCCAGACTATTCTAATGTATAGCAATGGATAGAGAGCCATAGTTGCAACGGAGGAAGCTAAAACTAATGCTGTGTGTGTCTTATGGTCTTAAAACGAAATCTCCTTTCCAAATCTATTGTTTAAACCTGAGCATCCAGCCTCTTATAGTCAGAAAAGCATTTTAAAGGGTATCTTTGGATACTTTCTTTTACATTTCTGTATAACTTTGTGCAGAAGCCAGGAGAAGTAATGGAAAAACTTAATTGACCTGTCAGGGATTTTTTTCCCCTTGATTCTACTTCTCTTATGTCTCTTAAATGTAAGAAGGCAGGGGCTGATCTTACATGCAAACTTACCATCCAGTCCTACCTTTCTGGCTCATCTTCTTACTTTCCCTCCACTAACTTTCCCTATTCATTCAACAACTACTGTGTTCTCAGCAGTTGGTGCCAATGCAAGTAAGACACTTTCTTTCCTCAAGACACATTTGGCTGAATCATACTTCAAGTCTCAGCCAAGGCAAGTCTTACCTCTTTCATGGGTCTTTCCCTGGTGGACTCCACTTTTGAGAGGGTTTTAGCTCTTCTCTCTCAAATTGCAATTCCTCAGGTACCTTTATGTCCTGCTCACTGGAGATGCTCCATGAACCTTCTCTAACAGTCTTCCATGATAAACTTCTCCCCATACTCATCACCCTTGAACTCCACTTGTGAGTCCTGATGTTTAGGTAGTAGCAAACTCCCATCTTTTTCATTTTCTCATCTGCTCATTCTAATTAGAGTTAATGATTCATGGACTGTAGCTTTTTCTGAGGAGGCCTCCACAGGATACTGGACCCCTCCTCCTAGGATGGAACCTGGAAACTTGGATATTTTTATACCTCCTAGATGATGTTAATTGTTAGCCAAGTTTAGAAAGAACTTTCTAGAGCAATATTTTAAGTTTATTTTATATTTAAATGCACAGTAAATAAAACATTTTTACCCTGCAACTCAATGCCACCACATCCATAACTGAAACAAATATATACCTACTATATGTGAAGTATTCTGATATTTTCTATCCTATTTTAGTTCATTTTTAAAAATGGGAATCTTACAATTCTTTACTGGGTTGCATCTCTTAGTTTGAAAAATACTCTTCTAGAATTTAGCACAATTATTCACATAAGTATTTGAAAAATACTAGTGGTATTGATTTATATCTTTTTATTTTACTTCTAGGGAATGTTTTTTTACTTAAAAATATCTCCCTATCCCATTTCTCTCTCTTTTAAGCTAAGTTATGAGTATAAGCCACTTCCCTGAGGCTGCTTACTATATCCCAGCTCTCTGTTTCTTTAAATCTTCAGAAAGTCTTGGTGCTTCCAGTAGGCATTTTTTTGGACAACTTCACCCATGCTCCAGCTCATAAGGACAAGAGAATAGCTCCTTTCAACACCATAAAGACCTTACCATATATCTTGGTTTGTATTGTATATCTTCCTTGGTGGACTTTAGCCTCCTAGAGAACACAGACCTTGTCTGCCTCTACGTTTATTTCAAGAACTGTCAATACTGCTGTATACCATTTGTTTGTTCAATACATAGTTGTTGAGTGATTGTCTTGTGGCTCCTAACTTGGACTATGTGTAATAAAACTTGATATCAATTTATTCAGGCAGAGACCTCTTAATATACCAAGCTGTCATTTCTAGCTTTACAGTTGAAAGACAAGATGGTTGACACTCACACCAAGACAGATTGCATCACCTGTTCTCCAAAGTGAGAAAGTAAGGACAGGTGCTAACCCAAAGGGAATCAACAATACAGGAGCTGATTCATTCTTTCCTTTTTCTTTGGGGGGGGGTAATTTTTGGACGAGGCCCTGAAAATAATTGACAGGCCACATCATTTAATTGCAGAGATAGAGCTATGAAGAGCCCTCTCGATTTTCCATTCAGTGTTAATTGGACCAAAGAAGGTGCTAAGAGGACCTCTCAGAGACTGAAGGAAGTTCTCTTAGTTACCTGACAAAAAGCTGATGCCAAGCACCTCACTAGTAAGTTGGATTTCACATGGATGCTGTGGATGCTGCTCAGAGAAAATGTTTAGATTTTTAAAAATGGTTTATGGGTAATACACTGTACTCTGATTGAAATTAATAGGGTTAAATGTGAGCTTAATTTTTAAAATATTCCGTTTTAGGTATCTAGGTTATGTTAGGCTACATAATAACCATATTACAGAAGCTATGTAGAGAAATAATAATAATTAAGAAACAGAACATTTCCATGCTGAAAGGCTAATTTTTATCACAGTGAGATCTAGTTAAATTTATAGGGCCATATTTTATATACATATACACAGAGATATACATACAGATATATATTTATATCAAGACTAGCTAATGCCATTAAAGAGGCCCAAATTCTGTGTAGAAAGAGAATGAACTCCTCTGAACTGATTATCGATATCTGAGACTGATAACTTCTTTGAATAAATTGGATTAAATAACTGCATGAAGATCAGAAGATACAATTTTCTTTTGATTTTTATAAATTTGCTTTACAGATTTCTTTTCATTCATTCAACAATAATTTATTGAGTACTCCTGATGTGGCAGGCAAAATGCCAGGTTCCTGACATTAAGGAGCTCTCAATCTAGTAAGAAAGCATATAAACAAAAAGGTTTTTTGAATGCTAAGTTTCAATAGAAAACATAATAGAAACCTTCTTGGCTGATGTAATTCAAACCAGTATTTTGTGTGTTGAGAATGATAGTTAAAGGGGAAAATTATAATAAATACTAATGCTATAAGTACTGTATATTTTGCTTAAAATGATAATCAATTAACTAATTTTAATGTAGGTCAAGGATTTTTGTGTACAGGTTCAATAATTGGAGTTTCACATGCTCTTTCTTATGTAAACCACATCCATCATGCATTATATACTAATTTCCAATTTTATTTTTCATTTTATTTTGAAGAGTGAAAAATTAAAATACCAGCATCAAAACAATCTGAGTTCTGAACCCCTCTGGAATGTCATGTTTTTCGTCCCTACTCTTTTACAATTTTTCACCCATCCCTAATTTGACTTGCTTTTATCAAATCATTCTAAACCAATAACTTAATTTTCACAGAAATAACAACCCCTTTTCTTTCACACTCATATTTCATCAATTTAAATAATATATGATTTAGTTACATAATTACAATTAAAAATTCAATTGTCATAAACAAATACAGGAATGAACTTCGTTGATTCTTGGAAGTGTGCTATTCAAATGCTGGTGAGAACTGATGTGAGGGCACTAGACAGCAGAGTACCAGCCTCACCATCCTGTGTGCCCTGTCAGCTGCTTTATGGAGGACGGAAAACATAAGTTAATATAAAAAATTAATTATTTGAAAAGTCAAGAGAATTCCTAGTGTTGTAATCATGAGTTGAGCAAAATGGAGCAGGAGCATAGAAGAAGTTAGAGAAGGGTTCATAGAGGTAGGGGTATTTGAACTGGATCTTGAGGCTTGAGAGGGGTTTTCAACATGAAGAAGCAGAAAAGGATATTCCAGCCTGAAGAAACAGCTTGTAAAAGTTCAGAGAATCAAGAAGGATATGGAGTACTTGAGGCGAAATTGGAAGTTGAGGGTGATTGTAGCATAGAATTTAATGGGCAGAGTAGCAAAAGATGAAGTTGGATGAGTAGGATGGGATAGATGGTAGAAGGGTGTAATAATTAATTAGAGACAAAATGTAATTTAGACCACATGATTTATTAATTTATAAAAGTAGGCTGGGTATTCATTATGTATTTATTAAAGAAATGTAAAGGGAAATAGCTTAGTGTCTATTATTGTGTATCCCTTCCGGCAGAATAACCAAGTCAATATTAAATCTTGCCTAGAATGTATTTTTAAAATAAATTTAAGTAAGTAATAAATTTAAGTATTTTTAAAATAAATTTAAATTGTCTTCTAAGTAGAAGGCTTGAAGTAATGCTTTTTATTTGAAGAAGGCTTGTGTATCTGAAAACTCAACACTAAAAAAGAAAAAAATCCAACTAGAAAATGGTCAAAAACATGCACAGACATTTCATTGAAGAGAATACACAGATGGCAAATAAACACATGAAAATATGTTCAACATCATTAACTATCAGAGAAATGAAAATTTCAGCCACAGTGAGATATCACTACACTCATATCAGAATGGTTAAAATGGAAAATTATGGTGAGGAAAAATGGTGTAAAGGATACAAAGAAACTGGATCACTCACACATTGCTGGTGGGAATGTAAAATGATATAGCTACTTTAGAAAATGGTTTCTTTCAAAACTGAAAATCTACTTAATATCTGGTTGTACACCCAGAAATTTCAGTCTTGAGTATTTATTCCAGGAAAATGAAAGTTATTTTCATGCAAGAACATTACACAAATATTCATAGCAACTTTATTTATAATAACCCAATTTGGAAACTACCCATACATCTTTCAATGGTTGCATAGTCAAATAAACTGTAGTAATCTCTACCATGGAATACAATTCAGCAAGAACAAGGAGCAAACTTGCCACACCCAAAACTTGGATGAACCTCAAGGAAATTATGCTGAATGAAAAAAAATCTTAAAAGGACATATAATGCGTGATTCTATTTGTGTAACATTCTTGTAATACATAATTATAGAGATGGAGAACAGATTATTAGTTCCCAGGGATTAAGGGTGTTGATGAGGGCATGGAAAAAAGAAGTGTGGCTATAGAGGAATAACAGAAATCTTTGTGGTAATGGCACAGTTAAGTATCTTGGTTGTGGTGGTGATTAGACAAGGCTACACATGTGATAATATTTCCTAGAACTATACACACATTCCCACATGAATGTGTGAATATATAATTGGTGAAATCTTAATAAATTCTACGATTATGCTCATGTCAAATTCCTGATTTTAATAATGTACTAGATGGGCTTCCCTGGTGGCGCAGTGGTTGAGAACCTGCCTGCCAATGCAGGGCACACGGGTTCGAGCCCTGGTCTGGAGGATCCCACATGCCGTGGAGCGACTAGGCCCGTGAGCCACAGCTACTGAGCCTGCGCGTCTGGAGCCTGTGCTCCGCAACAGGAGAGGCCGTGACAGTGAGAGGCCCGTGCACCGCGATGAAGAGTGGTCCCCACTCGCCGCAACTGGAGAAAGCCCTCGCACAGAAACGAAGACCCAACACAGCCAAAAATAAATAAATAAATAAATTTATAAAAAAAATGAAAATAAAAATAATGTACTAGAATCATGTAAGACATTAACATTGGGAGAGGATGGGAGAATGGTGCACTGGACTTCCCTATATGTTTCTTTGCAGCTTCCTCTGAATCTAGTTATTTCAAAATAAAAAGTTTTTTAAAACTTTATATGTGTATGTGTTATAATTTTGATATGTTCTATTCCTTGTGCCAAGTATAAATGTTCAGCCATGCTTGTTACCTGGTAACAGCTTCTGTGTTAGGAATTCTTTACTAGGGTGTGAAAAATCTATTAAGGATCAAGTTTAAGCTCAAAGCCACAAAATATATGATGGATGTATCTTACCCTTGACTAAGTGATAGGCTTTATGATGGCTGGCTTCAAAACTCCCTACATGTCTTGTGTAGAATGGATCTTGGCAAGAGAAAATTGTTTATGGGAAATACACATTGATTATATTGAGTAATGTCTGCCACATAGTCAACCTCAACATATTAATTCATCTTTTCTTTAAGGAAGGGCATTTAATATAGCATATTTCAAAATAAACTAACAGAAACCATTTAGTTACTAACAAACATGTTTTTCTGACCAATATCCTAATGAAAGCAAGAAAATCACTTCATATTAATATATATATGGATTCAAGAAAATTCTAAAAAGTTTCATTCCACATGCAAACTCTTAGAGCCATTTTCCTTTGCAGGCCTGCAGGGTGGGTTTTCAGGATTGTAATGAAGATGTTATTTTTACCTACCCTTTTAAAAAAATGCCTAAACTTTCATATCTAAGGGACAATACTTTTTCTTTCAGATACAGAAATCAGACATAATGCAAGTCCCCTTAGAGGGGAGAGAAATGATGACTTCAATTTCTTTCAAGAGTTAGGTTACTAGTATAAGGCACTTTGATGACTACAGGTTTGATTAGCAAGGCCAAGCAAGGGTACCTGAAAAGAAGACAGGGACATGGCCTCTGAAGAGAGAGGCAGACATCGAAAAAGGAGATGGGGGAAATGGCTCACAGCAGGCTCTGAAGTTAGACTAATTGCATTTAAATTCAAATTCTGTTGCTTGCTACCTGTGCCATGTTTCCTCCTTTTAAAACAGGTATATTCATATAAACTACTTCATGGGGTAGCCATGAAGAGTCCAGAAGCCCAGCATTAGGTTCATAGGGGCCCACAGTCAATGGTAGCCAGTGGTGCTGGTGGCAATGACTGTTGTAAGATTGTCGAACCTCAACCCCACAGAGTACATCTCTCGTGTACGTTTTACATGTCCCATCTTGGCTCACAGTCACAGGAAGGACTCTGCAGATTGCAGACCTGGGCTTCTACAGATACCACTTTCGACAAAAAAAGATACAATTCTGTCCAATACTTAGAAAAATTTCTCCAACTACTTATCATTCTCTGGAAAGCAATAATCTCTTCTTTTGGTTGAGTGTCTCTGGAAGGGTTTAGTTTGCTACCCACAGCAGGTGATCAATAACTGCTAGCTGACAATCATGAAGAAAGTATATTATCATAGGTGTTGTTTGAATGCATGAAACAGAAACCTACTAAAACCAATTTAGCAAAAACAAAAAAACAAACAAACAAACAAAAAAAACCGGTGTAAATCCCAATTATGAGATAGGCATTGTGTTTTATGCCCAGGACCTGAAAAGTCATCAAGCAGCCATTCTTTCTCCATCTTTCAGAGACAGCTTGTCTCCACCCTTCCACTTAAATCTTTCATTCTCCTTCCTGCATTAGATCATCTACAAGGTTCGTGGATTCTGCTCCCCCATAACATTGGCTTGAAGGTGGCTTTGGTGTCCTGGAAGCTTGGAAGAATTACAGTTTAGTGCCTAACACTCCTTGACTGGCTCAATCTCCATATTTTACTTCCATTCTCCTGAGAGACTGAAAATGCTTGACTACCTCAGGCAGACATTCGTCTCTGGTTCAAGGGATGGAGTCTGTGGTTTGAGTCCTGCCCCTGTTGGGCTGTGGGCATAGCAGCTTCTCAACAAGAAAGGATGGGCAGGGAGAATACAATGAGTATTTCTAGAACATGAACACAAATATTTCAGAAATAATTATCAAAGGAATTTTCAAATTGAAAATGAATGCAATTTTCAAAGTATAGGTCTTGATATTGATCCAACTTTAGATCAGGTTATGGGGCCCATCCTCATGTATGTACAGAGTAAGTGTTCCCCAACATTTTGTCAATTCAAGGCTGACAGGAAAAGGTCCTGCTTCAACAACCTGACCTTAGACAGGCACATTATTCTTGGATGGTCCAATTTCTATACTTTTGCTACTTTTGCTCCAAATGGTCAATGAATGTGCATTTCCCCTATCACGGGTTGAGATCTCCCTAATATCCAGCTAAGTGTCATCTAAGGCACAAAGGCAAAGGGGCAGGGGGACCGCCAGCAGCAGTCCTAATGCACCACCGTGTTGTGGATCTTGACTCCTCATCCAATTCCCTTGGTCTTGTTGTCTCAGTCTCTGGTGTCTCAGCTGCTCTTTGCAGCATATTAAAGACTTGCTGTCTCTATTAGCCACCAATAATGCACTAATACATTCGTTCTCCTATTACCTCGGACACTAATTTGGTGGAATTGGATAGTGACAGCACATGGATGTTGTTGAAGTTAATGACCCAGAAATTTACAAGATAAGTCACATTAGTAGTTAAATTGATTGTAATCATTGTATCACTGAGCAGAATCTGCATTAAGTACAGTATATTGTGCTCTGTCTTTCACAACTCCATTAATTGAGAGAAAGAGGTGATCAGAATCTTCAGCCTTTTTATCTTCCTTCCTGTTGTCACAATGATTCTGTTGGGACTTCTACTTTCTCTTACATCTTGAAGAGAAAGATGTTAAGTACACAAGGAAAGAATGGGATTTTAATTTATACATCTGTGAATTCAAATAGTTATGAATTCAAACAGGTCACTCAAGTAGTTATGGTTATTTATTTCTTCCTTTATTGGGTATCTACTGCTTTCTTGGTCTCATGATTTATGCTAGGTAATTCAGGACAAATTGTAAGACATGGATTTTGCCCTCAAGGAGCTTACATTTGAAGTAGAATAATGCATCAATGACGAGACAGAAGACTCTATGTGAAAGTCACAGTGAATGGAATAATCACTTCTGAGGAGGGACACGCTGAATTAGACAGAGAGGTTGTCATGCTGGAGATGGGATTTCAGATAGAGATTAAAATATTTCTAAGATTTTGATAAAAATTAGTGATCAAGTCTTTATCTTTTAATTTATAGATAAAAATATTATTCAAAATATATTTACACTTGCATAATTTTCACAAATTAATAAACCTTGTTTTCCTCATCTATTAAATGGGGATAATATTGTTGGTCTCATATGTCTTTGATAATATGAAAATAATCAAAGAGGACATAAATATTCCATATCTCATTTAATTTTTTAAGAAAATTAAATGCCACTTGAAGCCAAGATAGAAGTAACATGAAGGGTCAGTCTTAAATATATTATGTGGGTTATAAATAAACAAGATGCTAAGATGGCAGAGTAGAAGGATGTGCGCTCACTCCCTCTTGTGAGAGCACTGGAATCACAACTAACTGTTGAACAATCATTGACAGTAAGACACTGGAACTCAGCAAAAAATATATCCACATCCAAAGACAAAGGAGAAACCACAGTGAGACAGTAGGAGGGGCACAATCACAATAAAATCAAATCCCATAACTGCTGGGTGAGTGACTCACAAAATGGAGAACACTTATACAACAGAAGTCCAACCACTGGAGTGAAGGTTCTGAGCCCCACGTCAGGCTTCCCAACCTGGGAGTCTGGCAATGGAAAGAATAATTCCTAGAGAATCAGACTTTGAAGGCTAGTGGGATTTGATTGCAGGATTTCGACAGGACTGGGGGTAACAAGACTCCACTCTTGGAGGGCACACACAAAGTAATGTGTGCATCGGGACCCAGGGGAAGGAGCAGTGACCCCATAGTAGACTGAACCAGACCTACCTGCTAGTGTTGGAGGGTCTGCAGCAGAGGCGGGGGGTGGCTGTGGCTCACCGTGAGGACAAGGACACTGGTAGCAGAAGTTCTGGGAAGTACTTCTTGGTGTGAGCCCTCCCAGAGTCCACCATTAGCCCCACCAAAGAGCCTGGGTACGCTCCAGTGTTCGGTCACCCCAGGCCAAACAATCAACAGGGAAGGAACCCAGCCCCACCCATCAGCAGACAAGTGGATTAAAGTTTTACAGAACTCTGCCAACCAGAGCAACACCCAGCTCTACCCACCACCAGTCCCTCCCATTAGGAAACTTGCACAAGCCTCTTAGATAGCCTCATCCACCAGAGGGCAGACAGCAGAAGCAAGAAGAACTATAATCCTGCAGCCTGTGAAATGAAAACCTCATTCAGAGAAAGATAGACAAGATGAAAAGGCAGAGGGCTATGTACTAGATGAAGGAACAAGATAAAACCCCAGAAAAACAACTAAATGAAGTGGAGATAGACAACCTTCCAGAGAAAGAATTCAGAATAATGATAATGAAGATGTTCCAGGACCTCGGAAAAAGAATGAAGGCAAAGATCGAGAAGATGCAAGAAATGTTTAACAAAGACCTAGAAGAATTAAAGAACAAACAAACAGAGATGAACAATATGATAACTGAAATGAAAAATACACTAGAAGGAATCAATAGCAGAATAACTGAGGCAGAAGAATGGATAAGTGACCTGGAAGAGAGAATGATGGAATTCACTGCCACAAAACAGAATAAAGCAAAAAGACTGAAAAGAAATGAAGACAGCCTAAGAGACCTATGGGACAACATTAAATGCAACAAAATTTGCATTATAAGGGTCCCAGAAGGAGAAGAGACAAAGAAAGGACCTGAGAAAATATTTGAAGAGATTATAGAGGAAAACTTCCCTAACATGGGAAAGGAAATAGTCACCGAAGTCCAGGAAGTGCAGAGAGTCCCAGGCAGGATAAACCCAAGGAGAAACATGCCGAGACACATAGTAATCAAATTCACAAAAATTAAAGACAAAGAAAAATTACTGAAAGCAACAAGGGAAAAATGACAAATAACATACAAGGGAACTCCCATAAGGTTAAGAGCTGATTTCTCAGTAGAAACTCTACAAGCCAGAAGGGAGTGGCATGATATATTTAAAGTGATGAAAGGGAAGAACCTACAACCAAGATTACTCTACCCAACAAGGACCTCATTCAGATTCAATGGAGAAATCAAAAGCTTTACAGACAAGCAAAAATTAAGGGAATTCATCACCACCAAACCAGCTCTAGAACAAATGCTAAAGGAACTTCTCTAAGTGGGAAACACAAGAAAAGAAAAGGACCTACAAAAACAAACCCATAACAATTAAGAAATGATAATAAGAACATACATATAGATAATTACCTTAAACGTGAATGGATTAAATGCTCCAACCAAAACACAGCCTTGCTGAATGGATACAAAAACAAGGCCCATATATATGCTGTCTACAAGAGACCCTCTTCAGACCTGTGACACATACAGACTGAAAGTGAGGAGACGGAAAAAGATATCCCATGCAAATGGAAATCAAAAGAAAGCTGGAGTAGCAATACTCATATCAGATAAAATAAACTTTAAAATAAAGAATGTTATAAAAGACAAGGGAGGACACTACATAATGAGCAAGGGATCAATCTAAGAAGAAGATATAACAATTATAAATATATATGTACCCAACATAAGAGCACTGCAATACATAAGGCAACTGCTAACAGCTATAAAAGAGGAAATTGACAGTAACACAATAATAGTGGGGGATTTTAACACCTCACTTACACCAATGGACAGGTCTTCCAAACAGAAAATTAATAAGGAATCAGAAGCTTTAAATGACACAATAGACCACATAGATTTAATTGATATTTATAGGACATTCCATCCAAAAATAGCAGAGTACACTTTCTTCTCAAGTGTGCATGGAACATTCTCCAGGATAGATCACATCTTGGGTCACAAATCAAGCCTCAGTAAATTTAGAGAAAATTGAAATTATATCAAGCATCTTTCCTGAGCACAACACTATGAGATTAGAAAACAATTACAGGGAAAAAAACGTAAGAAACACAAACATATGGATGCTAAACAATATGTTACTAAATAACCAAGAGATCACTGAAGAAATCAACAAGGAAATTAAAAAAAAAAAAACCTAGAGACAAATGACAACAGCAACACAACTATCCAAAACCTATGGGATGCAGCAAAAGCAGTTCTAAGAGGGAAGTTTATAGCAATACAAGCCTACCTCAAGAAACAAGAAAAATCTCAAATAAACAATCTAACCTTACCCTTAAAGGAACTAGAGAAAGAAGAACAAACAAAACCCACAGTTAGTAGGAGGAAAGAAATCATAAAGATCAGAGCAGAAACAAATGAAATAGAAACAAAGAAAACAATAACAAAGGTCTATAAAACTAAAAGCTGGTTCTTTAAGAAGATAAACAAAATTGATAAACCACTAGCCAGACTCATCAAGAAAAAAAGGGAGAGGATTCAAACCAATAAAATTAGAAATGAAAAAGGAGAAGTTACAACAGACACCGCAGAAATACAAAGCACCCTAAGAGACTGCTACAAGTGATCTATGCAAATAAAATGGACAACCTGGAAGAAATGGACAAATTCTTAGAAAGGTATAACCTTCCAAGACTGAACCAGGAAGAAATAGAAAATATAAACAGACCAATCACAAGGAATGAAATTGAAACTGTGTTTAAAAATCTTCCAACAAACAGAAGTCCAGGACCAGATGGCTTCAAAGGTGAATTCTATCAAACATTTAGAGAAAAGCTAACACCCATCCTCCTCAAACTCTTCCAAAACACTTCGGAGGAAGGAACACTCCCAAACTCATTCTATGAAGCCACCATCACCCTGATACCAAAACCAGACAAAGATGCTACATAAAAAGAAAATTACAGACCAATATCACTGATCAGTATAGATGCAAAAATCCTCAACAAAATACTAGCAAACAGAATCCAACAACACATTAAAAGGGTCATACACCATGATCAAGTAGAATTTATCCCAAAGATGCAAGGATTCTTCAATATACGCAAATCAATCAATGTGATACACCATATTAACAGATTGAAGAATAAAAACCATATGATCATCTCAGTAGATGCAGAAAAAGCTTTTCACAAAATTCAACACCCATTTATGATAAAAACTCTCCAGAAAGTGGGCATAGAGGGAATCTATCTCCACATAATAAAGGCCGTATACAACAAACCCACAGCAAACATCATTCTCAATGGTGAAAAACTGAAAGCATTTCCTCTAAGATCAAGTACAAGACAAGGATGTCCACTCTGGCCACCCTTATTCAACATAGTTTTGGAAGTCCTAGCCACGGCAATCAGAGAAGAAAAAGAAATAAAAGGAATACAAATTGGAAAAGAAGAAGTAAAACTGTCACCATTTGCAGATGACATGATACTATACATAGAGAATCCTAAAGATGCCACCAGAAAACTACTAGAGCTAATCAATGAATTTGGTAAAGTTTCAGGATACAAAATTAATGCACAGAAATCTCTTGCATTCCTATATACTAATGATGAAAAATCTGAAAGAGAAATCAAAGAAACACTCCCATTTACCATTGCAACAAAAAGACTAAAATACATAGGAATAAACTTACCTAAGAAGATGAAAGACCTGTACTCAGAGAACTATAAGACACTGATGAAAGAAATTAAAGATGATACAAACAGATGGAGAGATATACCATGTTCTTGGACTGGAAAAATCAATATTGTGAAAATGACTATACTACACAAAGCAATCTACAGATTCAATGCAATCCCTATCAAATAACCAATGGCATTTTTTACAGAACTCGAACAAAAAATCTTAAAATTTGTATGGGGACACAAAAGGCCCCGAATAGCCAAAGCAGTCTTGAGGGAAAAAAACGGAGCTGGAGGAATCAGACTCCCTGACTTCAGACTATACTACAAAGTTACAGTAATCAAGACAATATGGTACTGGCACAAAAACAGAAACATAGATCAATGGAACAAGACAGAAAGTGCAGAGATAAACCCACACACCTATGGTCAACTGATCTATGACAAAGGAGGCAAGGATATACAGTGGAGAAAAGACAGTCTCTTCAATAAGTGGTGCTGGGAAAACTGGACAGCTACATGTAAAAGAATGAAATTAGAACACTCCCTAACACCATACACTAAAATAAACTCAAAATGGATTAGAGACCTAAATGTAAGACTGGACACTATAAAACTCTTAGAGGAAAACATAGGAAGACCACTCTTTGACATAAATCACAACAAGATCTTTTTTGGTTCACCTCCTAGAGTACTGGAAATAAAAACAAAAATAAACAAGTGGGACCTAATGAAACTTAAAAGCTTTAGCAAAGCAAAGGAAACTACAAACAAGACAAAAAGACAACCCTCAGAATGGGAGAAAATGTTTACAAACGAATCAACAGACAAAGGATTAATCTCCAAAGTATATTAACAGCTCATGCAGCTCAATATTAAAAAAACAAACAACCCAATCAGAAAATGGGCAGAAGACCTAAATAGACATTTCTCCAAAGAAGACATACAGATGGCCAAGAAGGACATGAAAAGCTGCTCAACATCACTAGTTACTAGAGAAATGCAAACCAAAACTACAGTGAGGTATCACCTCACACCAGTTAGAATGGGCATCATCAGAAAATCAGCAAACAACAAATTCTGGAGAGGGTGAGGAGAAAAGGGAACCCTCTTGCACTGTTTGTGGGAATGTAAATTGATACAGCCACTATGGAGAACAGTATGGAGGTTCCTTAAAAAACTAAAAATAGAATTGCCATATGACCCAGCAATCCCACTACTGGTCATATACCCCAAGAAAACCATAATTCAAAAAGACACATGCACTGCAATGTTCACTGCAGCACTATTTACAATAACCAGGTCATGGCAGCAACCTAAATGCCCATCGACAGACGAATGGATAAAAAAGATGTGGTACATATATACAATGGAATATTGCTCAGTCATAAAAAGGAAAGAAATTGAGTCATTTGTAGAGACGTGGTTGGACCTAGAGACTGCCATACAGAGTGAAGTAAGTCAGAAAGACAAAAACAAGTATCGTATATTAACGCATATGTGGAACCTAGAAAAATGGTACAGATGAACCAGTTTGCAGGGCAGAAATAGAGACACAGATGTAGAGAACAGATGTATGGATACCAAGCGGGGAAAGTGGCAGGGGGTGGTGGTGGAGTGATGAATTGGGTGATTGGGATTGACATATATACACTAATATGTATAAAATGGATAACTAATAAGAACGTGCTGTATAAAAACTAAGTAAAATTAAATTAAAAAATCTAAAAAAAGAAATGTAACCAAAAAACTCCTTTATATTAACATTTTTCCCTCATAATTAACATTTATTTTCAAAATTAATTTTTAATTCTCTTGTCCTCTGGAAAAAAATTTTTTAAATAAATAAATAAACAAGATGCATCCCTGAAATTATTGTCTCATCTGTGGTGTGCATGCACACTTGTGCACTTGTGTATGTGTGTATGTATGTATGTATGTGTGTATGTGTTTATAACCATGCATGCAAGTCAGCTCTGAAGGCATTGGAGAGAGGAAAGTTCTAGAACTTTTTTGAGAGTCAGTAGACTAGCATGGTAGCATGTGACACTGTGTGCTACAGTCTTTTAATTGTACAGATGAAGAAACTGCAACCAAAAGACAGGAAGACGTAAATTGCCCCATGGCACACAGTTAGGTAAAACACAAAATGTAGATTATAACCCTGATGAACTAACTCCTAGAAAAATATTCTTTCCACTACTTCAAGACCCTGAGGTGTCTCCTGTGAAGGACAATATTGATTAGGCATTCTGGCTTGTTTTCTGGGTTTTTAGTCTCATTTCTTCATCTTCCTCTATCCTAGAAGGAACCTTCCTCTCCTATTGTTTCTAGGGTCTTATTCTCACTCTTCCATTTCTCTGAAACAGAGGACCGCATCTTCACCTCTGCTCATCTGAGCTTGAAGCCCTTTCTTTGCCCCCTACTTATATTGCAAGCTGCCTTGATAAGCATCCTGATCTGAGCTGAGAACTCCTTGTGCCACCAGTCCTGGTCAGTCCTCAAGTGACTTCCCTGCCTGGCATCTGGAGCTGTCCAATCACAAAGCATCCCCATGTCGTTATGAATTAAAACATTGATTTTTGATGTTTCCTCATTTGAACTCCTGCTTTTGTGCTGTCAGAGAGACTGGGGCCTGCCTAAAACCTTCCATGTGACTGGGATGTCTGCCTGCTCTGCCAGCCCAAGGACCCTTTAACTAATGTCAGTGAAATTGTTGAAAGCAAAGGGAGAGAGAGAAAAAATATCAATAATAATAATAATAATAATAATAATAATAATAATAATAATAATAATAAATGGGTTCCTTTTAGTTCAGAGAAGCCAGAGGGAAGGGCATGTCAGCAACTTGCCATGTGTTGTATTGTGGGAATGCAACTGCCCAACCTGAACAGCAGCACATTCCAATTATAAATATAAAACAGGGTTCACTGCCTGCTGCAAACATGGCCTGTAAAATGGGATGGCAAAATTACTGTCCACCCCATGTTATACTTTCTTATTATCTCATCGTAATTAAAAGTTGTTAGGATGCTGAGCTTCCCCTAATCCCTTATTGTTCTTCTCAGAGTATTCTTGTGTTTTAGGATTCGAATTGTTGAGACTGGATTATTGTGGTATGATGGTGATGTGAGCCTAAAGCAACCAACAAAATCATGTCCAAAAATGCTGGTGAGATACAGAGGAAGATGCTCAGGCAGGACATTACAGTTGAGTATGTGTAGGGAAAGGCTTGGCTCCTGGGGAGGATGTCAGGTAATGTGGAGACAGCAAGACAATAGAAATGGTGTCCCTAAGAGTGACAGGAAGAACAGGCAGAGCGAATCACCAGGGTCAGCATTTAGGGACAGAGGCAGTCAGATGGGGAAAGGCAGAAGCAGATGCCCAAAAGGCTTTAGTTAGAGCTTTTGAAATGTGAAGCTAGCTTTCAGAGCTGGCACAAGGAAAGCTGGGGTTCAGAGAGAACAGGGCAAGTACCAAACCCATGCTAAAGTATGACGGGCTAAAAATGTTAATACTCAGGCACTAGAGTAAATTGTCATCTGCCCATATAGTGCCCTATTTTTTAAAATCTAGCAATGAAATCACTATCTTGAAGAGGTATCTGCACTCCCATGTTCATTGAAGCATTATTCCCGATAGGCAAGGCATGGATAACCATCCTTGTATCCCTGGGGTATATATGTGGATATTATTAAGCCATGAAAAAGGAGATCCTGTTATTTGCAACAACATGGATGAAACATGCAGGCATTATGTTAAATGAAGTAATTCAGACAAAGAATATACTGTATGATCTCACTTATATATGGAACCTAAAAACATTTAGCTCATAGAAACAGAGAGAATGGTGATTGTCAGGGGCTGAGGGGTGGAGGAAATGAGATGTTGATCAAAGGGTATAAACATATATGAATAAGTTCTGGGCATGTAATACACAACATGGTGACTATGTATTAATATGGTTAATAATACTGTATCATACACTTGAAAGTAGCTATGAGAATAGAACTCTAATATTCTCAACACAACACAACAAAATGGTAACTATGTGATGTGAAGGATGTGTTAACTAACCTTATTGTGGTAAACATTTTGTAATATACATGTGTATCAAATCATCACATAGTAAGCCTTAAATTTACACAATGTTATGTGTCAATTATGTCTCAGGAAGCTGGAAAGGAAAACATAATCAAATTTGAGAAAAAAAAACAGAATATGTGCAAAGAATGTATATTCTCCAATTTTGGAGTGTGATACTCCATATGTATCCATTAGATAAAGTTTATTAATTGTGCTATACAAATATCCTTATTAATATTTTATCACCTAATATATTATAACTGAGAAAGATGTATTGAAATGTCCCTCACCTCTGATAATCTGTCAATTTCTTCTTATAGTATTGTCAAATTTTTGCTTTATATCTTTTTAGGCTATATTATTGAACACATGAATGTAGAATTGTACATAATCTTCTCAGTGAATTGACTTTCATGACTAAATTTTATTGACTTTCTTTCTTTTTTTAATTAAAAATAATAAAAGAAATCATACCACTTAATATCCCTCATGTATTTTTCTCATCTGCCACCCCCTCCCCTCTGGCAATCACCTGTTTGTTCTCCATACCTGTGACTCTGTTTCTTATTGTTATGTTTGTTCATTTGTTTTGTTATTAGATTCCACATATAAATGAAATCATATGGTATTTGTCTTTCTCTGTCTGACTTATTTCACTTAGCACAATATCCCCAGGTCCATCCATGTTGTAGCAAAAGACAAGATTATATATATTTTTATAGCTGAGTAGTATTCCATTGTATGTGTATATATGTTCTTTATCTACTCATCTATTGATGGGCTGTTATAAATAATGCTGCAGTGAATATAAGGGTGTAAATATCTTTTCAAATTAGTGGGGTTTTTTCTTTCCACCAGGAGTAGAATTGCTGGATTGTATGGTATTTCTAGTTTTAATTTTTTGAGGAACTTCCATACTGTTTTCCAAAGTGGCTGTACCAATTTACATTCCGACCAAAAGTGCACGAGGATACCTTTTTCTTCATATCCCTGCCAACACTTGTTATTTGTAGTTTTGTTGATAATAAATAATAGGTGCAAGGTGATATATTTGATTTGCATTTCCCTGATGATTCGTGATGTTGGGCATATTTTCATGTGCCTGTTGGCCATTTATATGCCTTCTTCAGAAAAAATTCTGTTCAGTTCCTCTATTTTTTACTTGAATTTTTTGTGTTTTTGATGTTGAGTTGTATGCGTTCTTTGTATATTTAGCATATTAACTCCTTAAAATGTGTATTATTTGTGGATATCTTCTCCTGCTTAGTAGGTGGCATTTTTCATTTTGTTGATACTTAACTTCACCGGGCAAAAGCTTTAGAGTGATGTAGTCCCATTTGTTTGTTTTTGTTTTTGTTTCCCTTACTTGAGGAGACATACCCCAAAATTATTACTATGATGATGTCAAAGAGAGTACTGCCTGTATTTTCTTCTAGGAGTTTTATGGTTTCAGGTCTTGCATTTAAGTTTTTAATCCATTTTGAGTTTATTTTTGTATATAGTATGAGAAAGTAGTCCACTTTGATTCTTTTTACATGTAGCTGTCCAGTTTTCCCAGCACCATTTATTGAAGAGGCTGTTTTTTTCCCATTGTCTATTCCTACCTCCTTTGTTGTAGAGTAACTGCCCAAAAAAATGTGGGTTCATTTCTGTGCTGTCTATTCTGTTCCATTGATCTGTGTGTCCGTTTTTGTGTCAGTACTATATTATTTCGATTACTGTAGTTTTTAGGATAGCTTGAAATTAGGGAGTGTCCTACTTCCAGGTTTGTCCTTATCTCTCAAGATTGTTTTGGCTATTTGGTGTCTTTGGGTTTCCATAACATTTTAGAATTATTTCTTCTAGTTCTGTGGAAAATGTCATTGTTATTTGGAAGGGGATTGCATTGAATCTGTACATTGTCTTCAGTAGTATGCTAATTTTAATAATTTCAATTATTTCAGGCTATGAGCATAGTATATCTTTCCATTTGTTTGTGCCATCTTCAATTTCTTTCATCAGTGTCTTACAGTTTTCTGAGTATAGGTCTTTTACTTCCTTAGATTTATTTTTAGGTATTTTATTCTTTGTGATGTAATTGTAAATAGGATTGTTTTCTTACTTTCTCTTCCTGATAGTTTGGTATTAGTGTATAGAAATGCAACAGATTTCTGTATACTTGTTGTGTACCTAGCAACTTTACCAAATTCATTGATGAATTCTAATAGTTTTTTGGTGGCATCTTTAGGATTTCCTGTTTGTAGTAGTATGTCATCTGAAAACAGTCATAGTTTTACTATTTTTCCAATTTAGATTCCTTTTATTTCTTTTTCTTGTCTGACTGCTGTGATTAGGACTTCCAATACTATGTTGAATAAAAGTGGCAGGAGTGGGCATCCTGGTTTTATTCCTAATCTTATAGGAAATGCTTTCAGCTTTTTGCCATTGAGTATGATGTTAGCTGTGGGCTTGTCATATATGACCTTTATTATGTTGAGGTGTGTTCCCTCTATGCCCACTTTCTGGAGAGTTTTTGGATGTTGAATTTTGTCAGAATGTTTTTCTGCATCTATTTAGATGATCATATGATTTTTATTTTTCAATTTGTTAATGTGGTGTATCATGTTGTTTGATTTATGAGTATTGAACCATCCTTGTACCCCCAGGATAAATTTCACTTGATTGTGGTGTATAATTCTTTTAATGTATTATTGAATTCGATTGGCTAATATTTTTTTGAGGATTTTTGCGTCCATGTTCATCAGTGATATTGTAGAGTAATTTTCTTTTTTTGTAATGTCTTACTCTGGTTTTGGTATCAGGGTGATGTTGGTCTGATAGAATAAGTTTGGAAGGGCTCCTTCCCCTGCAATTTGTTGAAATAGTTTGAGAAGGATAGGTATTAACTCTGCTCTAAATGTTTGGTAGAATTCACTTCTGAAGCCATCTGGTCCTGGACTTTGATGGAATTTTTTTTATTGCTAGTTCAATTTCACGACTGGTAATAGGTCTGTTTAGATTTTTCTATTTCATCCTGACTCAATCTTGGAAGATGGTATATTTCTAGGAATTTACCCATTTCTTCTAGGTTGCCCATTTGATTGACATATAGTTGCTTGCAGTAATCTCTTATGATCCTGCATATTCCTGTGATATTCATTGTAACTTCTTCTTCTCCACTTCTGATTTTATTGATTTGGGCCTTCTCTCTTTTCTTCTTGATGTGTCTGGCTAAATGTTTTTCAATTTTATTTATCTTTTCAAAAAACCAACTCTTAGTCTCACTCATCCTTTCTATTTTTTGTCTCCATTTCATTAATTTCTTCTCTGATCTTTATTATTTCTTTCCTTTTACTAACTTTGGGTTTTGTTTGTTCTTTTTCTCATTCCTTTAGGTGTAAGGATAGGTTGTTTGATTTTTTTTCTTATTTCCTGAAGTAGGCTTGTATCACTATAAACTTCCCTCTTAGAACTGCTTTTGCTGCATCCCATAAATTTTGGATTGTTGAATTTTCTTTATTTTAAAGTCTATTTTGTCACATACAAGTATTGCTTCCCTGGATTTATTTTGATTTCCATTTGCATGGAATATCTTTTTCCATCCCCTCACTTTCAGTCTGTGTGTGCCTAGATCTGAAGAGAGTCTCTTGTGGGCAGCATATATCCATTCAGACACTCTGTTTTTCGATTGGAGCATTTCATTCATTTACATTTAAAGTAATGATCGAATGATATGTACTTCTTGCCATTGTTTTGGAGTTGTTTTTGCAGTTCTTTTTTGTTTCTTGTTTCTTCTTTTGTTGTCCTTTCCTTGCAATTTGATGATTATCTTTAGTGTTATGTTTGGATTCCTTTCTTTTTTCTGTGTGTGTTATCTGTCATAGATTTTGGTTTGTGGTTAACCTGAGGTTATATTTAGCTGTATAACTATATATATATAAATAAAACTACATATATATTTATATTTATAAAATTATTTTAAGTTGCTGATCTCTTAAGTTCAAACATGTTTTAAAAATCCTGCATTTTTATTCTACACCCCCCGCCAAAGTTTATTGTTTTTGACATCATATTTTACATCTTTTTGTTTTGTGTATCCTGTAACTATTTATTGTATATGTAGATGATTTTACTACTTCTGTCTTTTAACTTTCTACTAGCTTCATACATGGTTGATTTACTACCTTTACTGTATATTTGCCCTTTCCATTAAGATTTTTCTTTTCATAATTTTCATATTTCTAGTTGTGGCCTTTTATTTTGACTTAGAGAAGTGCTTTTAACTTTTCTTGTAATGCTGACTTTATAGTGCTGAACTCTTTTAGTTTTTCCTTATCTGCAAAACTTTTGATTTCTCCATCAAATCTGAATAAAAGCTTTGCCAGGTAAAGTATTCTTGGTTTTAGGTTTTTCCCTTTCATTATTTTAAATATATCTTTCCACTCCCTTCTGGCCTGAAGGATTTCTGCTGAAAAGTTTGCAGATAGCCCTATGGACATTCCCTTGTACGTAACTTGATGCTTTTCCCTCACTGCTTTTAATATTCTCTCTTTATCTTTAATTTTTGCCATTTTAATTACAATATGTCTTGGTGTGGCCCTCCTTGGGTTGATTCTGTTTGGAAATATTTGTGCTTCCTGGACTTAGATGTCTGTTTCCTCAGGGCAGTTTTCAGCTACTATGACTTCAATTACATTCTTTGCCCTTTTCTCTTTCTCTTCTCTTTCTGAGAACACTGTAATGCAAATGTTATTAAGCTTGATGTTGTCCTAAAGGTCTCTTAAACTGTCCTCATTAGTATTTATTCTCTTTTCTTTTTTCTGCTCAGCTTCAGTGATTTCCACTACTCTGTCTTCCAGCTCACTCATCCATTCCTCTGTATTATCTAATATACTGATTCCTTTGAGTGTATTTTTCATTTCAGTTATTGTATTCTTCATCTCTGTTTGGTTCTAATTTATATTTTCTAGCTCTTTTTTAAAAACTTCTAACTTCTCACTCTTTCATCCATTCTTCTCCTGAGTTCCTTGAACATCTTTAGGATCATTACTTTGAATTCTTTATTGGATAGATTGCCCATCTCCAATTTACTTAGTTCTTCTGTAATCTTATCTCATTTATTTATTTGGATCATATTCTTCTGTTACCTTATTTTGCCTAATTTGCTGTTTTTATTTCCATGGGTTTGGTAGGTTGATTATGTTTCCCAACCGTGGAGAAGTGGCCTTTTGTAGGAGATGTCTTATGCCTCTCAGCAGCATACTCTTCTCAGGTAACCAGAGCTATATGCTCCAGGGGTGCCCCTATGTGAGCTGTGTAGGTCTCTTTGTTGTGGCAGGCTGACTACTGTGAGTGGTCTGGTAGTCATGGCTGGCTCCTGGTCCAGTTGGTTGCCAGGCCCTGCCTGTGCAGAGGCTGCTGGTTACTGGTGTGCAAAGTTAGTTCATGAGGCAACTGGCTGTGGAGCTCTCAGGGGTCCAGGGGCTAGTGTGGAACACTGGTTGGTGGAGTCAGGTTCTGGTTTGGGTGGTGTGAGGCCAGGCATCTCAGATCTAGTGTTTGCCTGCTGATGGTGGAGCTGGTTCCTGACATGGCTGGCTGAGGGTTACGTGGTATGCCAGATGTGGTATCAGCCTGATGATGGGCAGGTCTGTGGCCTGGGTGTTCTGGAGGCTAGTACCAGCTCACTTGTGGGTGGAGCCAAGTCTTGGAGTCTCTCGCTGCAGGGACCTGGGGTTCCCAAAGCTGGTGTGTCAGCTCATTGGTCAGTGGGGCTAAGGCCCAGGAGGTTCTGAGGCTTGTGCCTATTCACTGATTGGTGAGTCTGATCCTTGGACTAGGCCCACTGGTGGGCAGAACCAGGTCCTGGGGCCAATAAGCTAAAGGAAGGACTCCAAAATATCACTTGCCAGCACCAGTTTCCATGTGGTAGAATGAGTTCCCCAAAATAGCTGCTGCCAATGTCTATGTCCCCAGGGTGAGCTGGAAGTTCCCTCCTGTCTCTCCAGAAGGCTCTCTAAGATCAGCAGGTGGGTCTAACTCAGGCTCCTTTCAAATTACTGCTCCTGCCCTGGGTCCTGGAGTGTGTGAGAGTAGAGTCTCTATTTCCCATAGTCCTCTGGCTCTCCCAAAAGTAAGCCAAACCTTCAAAGCCAAACTGGACTTCAAAGCTAAACCTTCTGGGGGCCTATCTTCCTAGTGCAGAACCCCTGGCTGGGGAACCTGATATTAGCCTTGGGCCACTCACTCCTTGGGGAGGATTGCTGCAATTATAATTATCATCTTCTTGTGGGTCACCCATCTGGGTGTATGGGTCTTGACTGTACTGCGTCTCCACTCCTCCTACCCATCTCACTATGGTTCCTTTTTTATATCTTTTCTACTAGTCTCATGGTTTTTCTCATCAATAATTGCTCTGTAAATAGTCATAATTTTGGTGTGCCCATGGGAGGAGGTGAGCTCAGCATCTTCTTACTCCACCATCTTGTAACCAAACTCTAAATATTTCTTTAATTGCAATAAATGCAAATAGACCACACTTCCCAGTTAAAGGTAAATATTTCTAGATTGGATAAACAAAAATCCAGCTATATGTTGCTTGTAAAATTCACACCAAATATGACTTAAGAAACAGAAAACTCGAATAGTCTTTTAACCTTTAAATAAATTGAATTGTTAATTAAAAAATCTTCCAACAAACAAATCACCAGGCTCAGACTGCTTCTTTATCAGATTGAGCAAATTCTGTGAGACAGTTACAGAACAGAAATGCCAATCTTACTCTTCCAATCTTCCAAAGGATAGAAAAAGAGGGAAGACTTCCAAACTCCTAACACAACTTTTTCCAAACGTGGAGTGGAGTTTGTGAGAACTTTCAATCACATTTGCATCCTCATGACCCAGCAGCTCTACCGTTTTTCATCACTCCCTCACTTCTGCATGTTGGACCACAATGGACTGATCACCGACTCAGGAGAAGTGCTCCAGCTCCCTCCAATGGGAGCACACTCATGTTCTTGCACCTTTACACCTGTTGTGACTGACTTTATTTCTAATAATACTCTTTATTGTGTTTACTATCAATATCATTACACCAGATTTCTTTTGGTTAGTAGTGCCTGACATATCTCCTTTTGTTCTGTAATATCATCTTTTGACCTTTATTAAGATATCTTTCTTGTAAGTAAGTTGAATCTGCCCTTGAATTTGGAGTAGAAGCTTCAGCAGCCATCATGACGCAGATCTTCAGAGTCCAACTCTTTCAGACACCTGATTTGAGTTCAGCCACTGCATGAAGAACTGTATCCTTTTGTCTGCCCAACCCTCATGGTAATTTAGCCCCACCAGGAGCCCCAACACCCTCAGTAGAGCCCCCAACACCCGTGTTTACCTATATTGATGTGATTTCCACTGCTCTTCATTTTCTTCTATAGATTCAGGTTTTTCTGTAGTATCATGTTACTTCTGCCCAAAGAACTTTTAAGATTTCTTTTAGTGTACATCTGCTGGTAATAAATTTTCTCAGTTTCTGTTTGAAAAATTTTTTACTTCCTCTTTATTTTTGAAGGTCCCCTCCCCACCGCTCATGGGGTAGAGAACTCTGTTAAGTTTTTTTTTTTTAAAGCACTTTAAATTTGTTCTCCATTGTCCTCTGGCTTGATCAATTTCTGATGAGCAGTCTGTCTGGTATAATTCTTATCTTGGTTTCTCTATATCATGTGTTTTTTTTGTTTTCTTTGGTTCCCTTCAGGATTTTCTCTTTAACCTTTGATTTTTAGCAGTTCAACATGATGTATGTATGTATTTTTTTGGGTGGTGAGTGGTGGTGTAGTGTAGTTATTTATCTGGACTGGTGTTCTCTGAGCTTCTTGGAATTGTGATTTAGTTGTTTTCATTAATTCTGGAAAATTCTTCGTTACTATCCCTTTTTTAAAAATACTGGTCTGTATTATTTATTTATTTATATTTATTTGAATTCTTATTGAAATGTTGATTTACAATGTTGTGTTAATTTCAGGTGTAGAGCAGAATGATTCAGTTATACAAATATATAAATATATATATTCTTTTTTTACATTCTCTTCCCTTATAAGTTATTATAAGATGTTTAGTATAAGTCCTTGTGCTATACAGTAGGTCCCTGTTGGTTATTTTATATATAGTAGCACGTATATTTTAATCTCAAACTCCTAATTTATTTCTCCCTCCCTTTACCCTTTGGTAACCATACTTAGAACATTCTCTAACACCATACACAAAAATAAACTCAAAATGGATTAAAGACCTAAATGTAAAACTGGAACACTCTAAAGCTCCTAGAGGAAAACATAGGCAGAACACTCTTTGACATAAATTGCAGCAATAGCTTTTTGGATCCATCTCCTAGAGTAATGGAAATTTTAAAAAAGATAGATAAATGGGACCTAATTAAACTTAAAAGCTTTTGCACAGCAAAAGAAACTATAAACAAACCAAAAAGACAACCTACAGAATAGGAGAAAATATTTGCAAACAATGCAATCAACAGGGAATTAATCTACAAAATATACAAATAGCTTATACAACTCAATATCAAAAAAACAAACAACCCAATCAAAAAATAGGCAGAAGACCTAAACGGACATTTCTCCAAAGAAGACATACACATGACCAAAAGGCACATGAAAAGATGCTCAACATCACTAATTATTAGAGGATTGCAAATGAAAACTACAATGAGGTATCACCTCACACCACTCAGAATGGTCATCATCAAAAAGTCTACAAATAATAAATGCTGGAGAGGGTGTGGAGAAAAGGCAACCCTCCTACACTGTTGGTGGGAATGTAAATTGGTACAGCCACTATGGAAAACAGTATGGAGGTTCCTTACAAAACTAAAAGTAGAGTTACCATATGCTCCTGCAATCCCATTCCTGGGCATATATCCAGGGAAAACCATAATTTGAAAAGAAACATACACCCCAATGTTCATAGTAGCACTATTTACAATAGTCAAGGCATGGAAGCAACTTGTGTCCATTAACAGTTGAATGGATAAAGAAGTGGTATATATACAAAATGGAATATTACTCAGCCATGAAAAAGAATGAAATAATGCCATTTGCAACAACATGGATGGACCTAGAGATTATCATAATAAGTGAAGTAAGCCAGACAAAGACAAATATCATATGATATTGCTTATATGTGGAATCTAAAAAAATGATACAAATAAACTTATTTATAAAACAGAAATAGACTCACAGACAGAGAACACAAACTTATGGTCATTATCTCTTTTAATTGTTTTTTTCCTCCCTTCTGTTGCTATTCTTCTTCTGAGATTTCATTTATATGTATGTTATGTTGTCTAATATTGTCCCACAGCTCTTGATGCTCCTTTATGCTTATTTTCTTCTTTTTCCCCATTCTTATTTCTTTCTGTTTCAGTTTGGGTACTTTTTGTTGAACTCTCTTCAAGTTCAGTGATGTTTTTTTCTCCCCTGTGTAGACTTTTCTTATGAGTCCACCAAAGGCATTCTTCATCTCTTTTTTCTCTATTTTTTTCATTTTTAGCATTTTCATTTGACTTTTTCTTATAATTTCTATCTTTCTACCTGTTCTATAAAATCCCCTGTATGTTCATGTATGTGTTCCACTTTCTCCACTGAAGCTAATAGGTTATTAATTAAAGTTACTTTAAATTCTTTATTTGGTAGTTGAAGAACCTGGAATATGTCTGAGTCTGGTTTCATTGACTAATTTTTCTCCTGATAGTGTGCTGTCTGAGTTCTTGCTTCATAATTTTTTGTTGGAAGCTGAGTATTTTGTGTAAAACAGTAGATACCAAGACCAATATTATTTTTTATTAGAAATAAGTATGCATTTTCCTTTACTATGCCTTTAGTGGGGGGAGGGGAAGTTTAATCACTACAGTTTGGTGTTGAGTTGGGTTTGGGTTTTATTCTTGCTATGTTTACCCTTGGCTTACCACAGGCTTCAAATTCCTCTAGCATTACCTTGTGCATGAGAGAAGGATTGGTTTTGTCAGAGGTATCTTCTCAGTGTCTGACTCGCTATTAGCATTGAGTCTTCTTGTTGTGCCTGAGATTTATAGAGGCTCACTTCCTCCATCCCTATTTATTTTGCTGAATCTCTACTTTTTAAAGTAAATTGATTGTTTTAAATCAATTCATGCATGATTTGAGGTTTCTTTGGTCATCCTGGGGATACAAAGGTGAGGTGTATATTCGTAATAGGTCTACCATCTTGGGATTAGACTGGCTCTCTCTCTCTCTCCTTTCTGTCTCTTTTTCTTTTTCTCCTTTTTTCCTTGTTCTCCTTAATAACAAGGCAATTATCCTTCAGTTTTAGGAAGGGAAGCTGTCAGGATGAGGAAGACTCATTCACACTGGGACATAGAGGCATAGGAATATGGAAACACTTGAATCCAAAGAATCAGTACCTTATGAAAAAATCTCATACCATCACAGCAGATTATTAAAGGAGAAAGTCTATGGAAGAAAGGGGAACAAAAAGGGGACTCTTCCAAGGAACCTCCAATCTCTGTTATTACCTTTCTCTTATACAGACAAGTAACAGCTGGCACAGAAGACAAATGTGTGGCACTGTATGCTACAGGCAAGAAATAGCTGGATGCTGGATCAACAACTTGCTGGGTGGTCTAAGAATCAAAGGGTAGAAACCTGGGTAGGGCCAGCATTATCACTTTGTTTGGAAGCCAGGCTGGGACTTTTAATTGGCTGGAATACCTTCTACAGAAAAGGTCATTAAGACCTGGGCTGAGTCCAGCTGCCTGGAGCCAGTCAGTGGTTTACTGGGGTTTTCTGTATGTTGGTCATTGAAGACTCGTTTCAATAAGTCTATTCAATGTATCTTCCATAGGCTCTTAGCAAGGAACAAATTTTTTGACATAAAAATCTATACCTCTATGGCTCTCCCTAAAGCAAAACAGAGTTCAGAGTTTAGCAAAATCAATAAAATTTAAGAAAAGGAATATATTACAGCTTGGTAAATCAGGAACAAAAATAAGCTTTCCCCATTTCCTATCTTCTAGATAGAGAATTTCAAGACCTGAAATCATCTTTTTGTTGCTCAGATTTGAAGACTCTAGGATTGGTCTTTGAAATTCACATCTTGGTTTTGTTTCAATTTGTTATGATCATGAAGCAAAAGAAGAGCTTTGCTCCTGTGTTCCTTTAGGCGACTGCCTACTTTTCCAACTATTCATAGGCCAGCAAAACAGTCAAATGTTTCCCAGAAAATTCATCCCTGAAGGCTGTGATGTGACCCTAGCCCCATGCTAGCCCTGTGCTACAGACTTGGATAATAAAAAAAGCAGTGCAAATATTACTTTTATTTATTTAGAGGGGATTATTCAGTCTAGAAGTGTCTTAAGGTGGCTTACAAAGATATGCAAAATATAGCAAAATGGCAAAAAGAAAGAAAGAAGGAAAGAAGAAAGTAAATGGAGCCAAATATTCCAAAAATACTACTTATGAATTTGCCAACACATTTGATTCTAAAATATAATTTAGTCTCCTTTGAAAAGGAAAATCTGATGAATTATGAAAACTATATAGTGTCTTATCAGGTAAGGGATGTACTGTTCAGGAGACCCAGAACTCTCCTGATGTTAACACTGGCTAGGACAAAGGAAACAGTGATGCTGGAAATCAATATCTTGTACATATTTGAGGTTTTCTAAATGTAATGAGTAAATTCAAGGGAGACACAGGAAGTAAATTCTTTCAGTAACTCTAAATTCCTTGAAGACTAGTGTGATAAGACTTTGTATCCTTAACATAGTGACCTTGATATGGTAAATGCTCAATAAATGGTAGTCATTAAACTAAGCCAAAGTAAGAAGCAGAAATGTACACGGTTGGCACAGAGAATAGTGAGAAGGCTCTTGTTACAGAGAAGTTCAAGCATCTCCTCCTCCAGGAGGCTTTTCTTGACACACATCTTCAAACTGAGTTAATCACTTCTTCTGAAGAGCTATCTCGCTGCTTACAATCCAGTCCTACTAAAAAATTTCCTCAGGCATTGTGATTAATCTCCTTCACTGCCAGATCTGGGTTCTTTGTGTACAAGGGTTCAAGATTTTACACTGTTGCCTCCCAAGTCTAAATTCTCAATTAATGTTTAATGAATTGAATTAATAGGAATATTAGATGGTCCTAAAGGAGTTTGCCCTATCTTATAGAAAGACTTTATTCTACAGAAAAAAATTAAGTCCATCGGGCAAGTGAGCTAAATAGAAAACTCTGTAGGCATATTAGTTGCAAAAATGCAGGCCTGGAATGATTAAGGCCAGAATCATAGTGAGAAAACACAAAACTAAAGCAATTATCTCAGCAGGTAATTTTCTCACATCCAAATTGCTCATGCAGAAAAAAAGTTTTTGATGAAGTTCTGTTTAAATTATACTTCTTTCTTTCATTATTACACAAAAAATTATTTCTCTAAGTCCAAAAATAAATGCCCTTCCTATGTGTATTCACATATCTTAATATATTTGGGGAAAAACTATAACGGCATTTATAAGGCAGTACTGAGAGCTGCCATGAGGCTTGTCTGTTTTGAAGGAATGTGGATAAAAGGGAAGTCATATCTCTGAAAGAGTGAGAAAGCTGGGCTTTTTTCCTTCTCCAAAACTCATGTTGGAAAGTCACTTAACCTTTCTGAGTGTCCATTTCTTTGTTCATTAAAGGGAAGATAATAATATTTTTCACACCTTAGTCATGGGGTGACTGAGGGCAGGGACTCTGATTTATGACCTGACAGCACCAAGGAGTAGGAGAAAATCCATAAATATTTATGCAAAAAAAAGATTAAATTATGTAACGAATATTATAGCGTTGAGGCAAGACAACAGATCCCAGGAAACAACATCATAAAAAATAAAACCATCTCATATTTGTGCCATTCTGTTTTGGAACCCCAGACACAAAGAGGGAAGAAGTTTTTGCTCATGCTTTCATGCTCACTGAGACATAGCTGATTCTGGGACAGGGACGGGGTACTGCTGATGAGGAAATGGCAAGACACTTTATTCCTTTAGCTCTGAGTGTCTTGGGAGATGTCTACAGAGCTTGGTTGTTTATGTAGAGGATTCTGGATTCCACTCTGCTTGCCAGAGGCTTCTGTGTCAACAGCCAGAATTGATGTGTGTCTAATTTTAACTCAAGTGGAGCAGACATTTATTTTGGGAAGACAGGATCCTTTGGAGAATGGCTGCAATTGCCTGTGGTCTGGGTCAGAGCTGAATTTCTTGATCATCTTCCTTAGCTGGTGAGGAAGATTTTATTTAATTTTTACCTGGCCATGGTATGCTCTACTCCTCTAACTTTCTAAAGGGCCATTAGAATTTATTTTTGACTCCCCAAGATGCCTTATCTATTTCACACTTCCTGGAGTCTATCTGGTTTAGTCTTCATATATGACCAAATGAATGTTCAAGCAGTAAACTTTGATGGCATTTTGGGAACCACATTCCCCTCACCTTCCAGAGTACAGCAGCTGTGATGAGGGGAAGGATCCCTGGACCAAGAGTTAGATAAACTGGGGATCCACTGCCAGATCCCCCACTTTTTCACACCATAGCCTGAGTCACCTGAGGCACGAGACCTGCTAAGAGTCTCTATTTATTCTTTTATAAAATGTATATTTAAATAAAGTAATATTGCTTTTCTCCTGGAGTTTATGTCATTCATCTTACAAAACTTTTAGGACATATGTATGTTATTCTTGGAATCTCTAAGGCCTCGATTCCACAATCATTTTTTATATCTCTTTATACTGCCTTAAAGATGGAATTGGGCATGGAAAAGAGGAAGTTATAAAGGATATTTCCCAAGAATGCCTTCAAGATAGGGCTGCTTCTACTTGGAAGCTAGTGATATCAGTAAAAACTCAAAGTAGGGCATTGGCAGGGAACTGGTGGCATCTTACTCCTAGTGGGATAAGTGCAAATTGGTGTTTTCTCAAGACCATGTGACCAAGTGATTTTCTCAAGATTAAGCGCTATCGTGGGGGTACTTACAGGTCATAGGACAACTTCATTCTGAGAAGCATGTCCTTCAAGTTAAGGAATGTCTGTTGGAGGCTTCTCTATATTCCTGAGCATATATGCTGCTGGAATAACTATAAGAATGGTCTTGTCCTCCGGAGTTCACAGTTTACTGCGGGTATAGACACAAGAAATATAGACACAAGAAATCATCAGAGAATAGTGATACACAGTGTATATAAAATGTAAGTGGAATGCAACCCAAGTAGGGTGCCAGAAAGAGCAATGGAGGGTCTGAAATGTCAGCTCAGGTTCCACTAGTTCTGTAAACTTAAAAAAATCATTTTGTTTTTCTGGGCCTCATTATTTCATCTTTTAAATGAGGGGTGGTGTAGTGTAGTAGTTAAGTGTGGTCCAGGATCCAGACAGAATTTGAGTCTTTTTCAGAGACTAGCCTGTTGGCCTTTGGTGAATTAGAAAAAAAGACATCCTTTCCTCCAGGAAATGCTCATTGTTGGCTTGTTGAGCTGAGAATGGGTTAAATATCAGGCTCCAATTGGCCCCTTGCTGTGCACTTTGGTACAACACCTAGGTTGCACATGGCAGAGCTAGGTCTATCCTAGCTCTGATACATACTTGCTCTCTGATCTTTAGCAACTTACTTAGCATCCCTAAGATTCAGCTTTCTTAGCTGTAAAGTGGGAGTAATAATAATATCTACTTAGTAACATTGTTTTGAGGATTAAGTGCAATAACAGATGCAAAGTTCTAGGTGTACACTAAGCATTCAGTGTAGGTTATCAGTAAGATCATCAAAATAACTTTGAAAATGCCAAGATGTATTTAACAAACACTGCATTTTTGAAAGCCAAGAAGGGGGAGTGGGTTACCGTGAGCTAGAGATGGCTTTGTGAAGAGAGTGCCCATAGGTGGCCCTTAAGGAACAGCTAGAGTTTAGGTGAGCACCTATCCAGGAAAATATATTCTGGGTAGAGGGAATTTCATCGAGGCCAGGGTAAGTGTAACATGTGAGAGAGCAAGTGAGCAAATTCATTTTTTTGGAACAGAAACTTCATGTCATAAGAGCCAAGAGGAGGGCATAAGTATTCTGATGCTTCAGGGGATATTTATGTATGAAAAAGGAGTGTAAGATGGGTACTGATTACTACAGAGATTCTGCAGGTGTTAAGGGTTACCGTTTTGTCTCCACATTGTAGAGAAGTGAAACATCCAAACTATCCCTTAAGTCTTCAGGCTAACATCTGTGTTCTTTCAGGAAGGAAATGTCGCCTCGAATGCAAATGTGCTCTGATTTCATGATGAGATGACTGATGTCACTCTATTCTTATCCTTTTGTAGGGAGTCTGCCTTTTCCTCTCTGGCAGCTTTTAGGAATTTCTTTTCCCTTGATGTTTTAATTTTACAGCTTTGTGTCCAAGTATGTTGTAGTTTGTAATTCTCCTCAGTTTTTCAGATTCTTACAACCCAAGGACTCATGTCCTTTCTTCCCCCTTCAGTTGGGTATAGTTTCAGGAATTATGTCTTTAAATATTGCCTATTCTCCATTTTTTTTTCTAATTGCTAATTCTGGAACTTATATTAGATGCACTTGGAATTGCTGGATCAAGTTTCCATCTCACTTAATATTAGTCTCTTATTTTCTATCTATCTCCTTGTCTTCTGTGTGAATTCGGCTTAATATTTAGCTTACTGGTTTGCCCTTCAGCTGTGTGTGTTGGTTTTTTTTAGGACTTTTATCGTGTCACATCTTATTTATTTATTTTTTAAACATCTTTATTGGAGTATAATTGCGTTACAATGGTGTGTTAGTTTCTGCTTTATAACAAAGTTAATCAGCTATACACATACATATATCCCCATATCTCCTCCTTCTTGCGTCTCCCTCCCACCCTCCCTATCCCACCCCTCTAGGTGGTCACAAAGCACAGAGCTGCTCTCCCCGTGCTATGCGGCTGCTTGCCACTAGCTATCTATTTTACATTTGGTAGTGTATATATGTCCATGCCACTTTGGCTGCGTTGGGTCTTCAATGCTGTGCGCGGACTTTCTCTAGTTGCTGCGAGTGGGGGCTACACTTTGTTGTGGTGCACGGGCTTCTCATTGCGGTGGCTTCTCTTGTTGTGGAGCGTGAGCTCTAAGCATGTGGGCTTCAGTAGTTGTGGCACACAGGTTCATCAGTTGTGGCTCGCGGGCTCTACAGCGCAGGCTCAGTAGTTGCGGCATGTGAGCTTAGTTGCTCTGTGACATGTGGGATCTTCCCGGACCAGGACTTGAACCCATATCCCCTTCATTGGCAGGCAGAGTCTTAACCACTGCACCACCAGGGAAGCCCCTGTGTGTTTTTTTAAATCATTATATTTTTCATCTTAAAAACCCCGGTTCTTTATCATAGTTGCCTACTCTTGTTTCATAATCTCCTGTCTTTTTTTCATAGCTCTTTTTTAGGGAATGTGATTTTTTTCCTTTATCTCCCTGAGAATATTTAAGTGTACTATATTAAGAGCTTTTGAGATTACTCTGTTATTGCTGTTCCCTTTCATAGTATTAGCTTTCCTCAGGTTATTGGTTGTTGCTGGCCAAATGCTTGTCTTCAAGAAGATTTTTCCACATGACTTTCCCACACAGCTTTTTATTACCTGTGAGAGCCTCCTTGTGGGCAGAGCAGCAGGTGTCTGTCCTCGTTGGCACCATGGTGTTGGCTTCTCCTGTCAGTCTATCTTTCTCTTTTAGAGATGTTTTCCTTGTTTTTGACTATGGCTTTGTAGTCATTGATTTCTTTTGTATGTGTGTGATGGTTTGGTACAAGATGTGAAAACTTCAGAAAGTGTCCAGTCCCCTTTCTTAAAATCAGAAATTTTAGATTTTAAAATTCTTAGAAACTACCTGTTTCTAAGATCTCCTGTAAGTCTAAAATTCTATAGTTCTTTAAGTTCCCTTAGGCATAAAACTACACGTTGAAATTAAATTTCAAGGTTTAAAATCTTTCGCTTGTTTTTTATTTCTTAAAAAGGTCAAATCAGTATTTGCCAAGCAAACTGGAATCTGTACTAAAATATTACAAAACACTGAGTTTTTGTTTGTTTGTGTTTAGCTTTCCTTGCTGTTTATTTCCAAACAAAACTGAAGCCATGTTTAATTTTTCCATATGATCTAGAACCACACTCTCCAATATGATAGACACTAACTACAAGTAGCTATTTAAATTTAATGCAATTAAAATGAAATAAAATTAAAAATTCAGTTTGTCAGTAGCATTAGCCACATTTCAAGTGTTCATATGTGAATAGTGATTACCATATCTAGCACAAATACGGAACATTTTCATCATCACACAGATTTCTGTTAGCATACTGATTTAGATTATTGAGATTCCAGGGATATAAACAGTATTTGTCCTTATAAAATATATGTATTTATGCTTGTGTGAGAGTGTGATTTCTTATATAATTCTGAGTTTCTTTAGTGAACAATATTGAATATGACTATCATATTTAGATCCTTTAGTTAAAATCTTAACAATATAAATAGGCCGTCTGAGTTCTTCACTGGTAGAATTCCAACTGGAGTGGCTACTGCTCCCTGTGCTTGTACCATCCTGTCCTGATAGATCAGGAACCAAGATTGATCAGAGTAATGGAAACGACCTACATGTCCTATCTTTTGGAAGTAGAAGCAATAATTACCTCTCTCATCCATTTTCATCTCCATAAGAAAACCACTTCCATAAAGATAATGTATTAGTTTTCTAGGCCTGCCATAACAAAATGCCAGAGTGATGGCCTAAACACAGAAATGTATTTTCTCACAATTCTAGAAGCTAAAAGTCCAAGATCAAGGTGCTGGCAGGGTTGATTTTTCTCTCAGGGCTCTCTCCTTGGTTTGTAGATAGCTGCCCTGTAGATGTCTCCTCAAAGGGCCTTTGTGTGCGTGCATCCCTGGTGTCTCTTTCGTGTATCTAAATTTCCACTTTTCATAAGGACACCAGTCATTTTGGATTAGGGCCCACCCTAATGGTCTCATTTTAACTTAATCACCTGTTTAAAGGCCCCATCTCAAATATAGTCACATGCCAAAGTATTTGGGTTTAGGGCTTTGACACATGAATTTTGGGGGAACATGGTTCAGTCCATAACAGATAATATCTATAGGACTGAAAAAAAAATTATTGTCAACTCCTGTTGTACTAAAAGGCTAGGAGTGCTCCTGGTAAATTTAATTCTTTGTATATTGGAGGACAAGTAGAAAGGCCCAGTGGTTTCACCATGTTAACGTACTTGTAATTGAAGTCTGTTGTGTATCAGTACTTGCTTTTCCCCACTAATGAGGAGGCTTCAGGACCTGGGAGTAAATATTCCTTCTAAAACCATAGAGAAGGTTAGAGAGTCATCTTGGGATTGTCATTCAACTTTTTAAAATCTGTGTTCTCCGTTATAAAATGGAAGTAATCATAATTGTCTTATAATGCTGTTTTCAAAGTTAATGCCTGTGGAACTACCTAGCACAAATCCTATCTCACAGTCCATGTTCTACAAATATCTGTTGGAAAAAGAGGAGACTGAGTTTGTATTGATTTCCAGACAATCTATATTTAAAAAAAAAAACAAAAAACACTTATCTAGAATGTTTTTCTTCCCTTTCCTGATGTTCAGTAAATGTAGTAAGATTCATGTAATTAAATAGGGTGAAATATATAGAAGACATTTTCCTCTTCACCAGAAGCTTGGTGGTGATCCCTGTGCAAAATTCGTGGGTTAGCTGAGTAAGGGCGTAGGGAGTCACCTAATCTGAAAAAACTACTATTCCTGATAGTCTTCCTTTGGGAAAGTCCCTGTGTTCTGTGTCCATTTGGGAGCTCCCTGGCGGAGTTTTTGCTCCATTACATGTCTTCCTGATTAATTACATCTCTCCAAGAAATAACTAAGAAGAGAACACAAATACTTTTGAATTGGAAGGAAACATAATCCACCCTTCTACCCAGAGGAGGTATCCTTTCTCCTGCACCTTAAGCTTCCTTTGGGTGTTCCTCAGTGTACCAAGTTTACTATCTGACAAGACACATCTTTCCCTTCTAGGGTCTAATTGTTAAGAATTCCTACCATATACTGAGAAAAATATCTTCTTGCCTATCACTTCTAACCCTGGAAGCAATTGCAACATCTCCCAGCCCAGTCTTCAAAACACTCTGAGGGAGTTCCCTGGTGGCCTAAAGGTTAGGATTCTGGGCTTTCATTCTCGTGGCCCAGGTTCAATTCCCGGTCAGGGGACTGAGATCCCACAAGCTACGCGGCATGGCACAAAAAACAAAAAAACCCCCAACACTCTGAAAGCCAAATTTATAGGCTAGAAAGAGAACAAACTCACTGATTTAATGACAGCATTCACGTTCCACTGGCAACAGTTTTAAAATGTTGCTCGGAGGATAATCCCTGCAGTTCAAGTTTGCCCGTTGTGCATTGAGTCATTAAAGGTGTGTGGGTGAGTGGGTGATGCCAACCTCATGGAGAGTTGGCTGAATGATTAATGGCCTTGGCTTCTGATTTTAAAGGTTCCCATTAAATACAAGGGTATGAGACTTTTTCATGAAGACTCTGTTATGGCTTCTTCTGCCACCTCTTCACTTTCTCGTAAAGTGAATGAGTGTTTTTAATTTTAGAGTGTGGAAACCATTTCTTGTCATTTCCTTCTGGAACTTTCTGGACAAAATGATCCTAAAAACACATTTTTTTAATCCTATAATATCTGAACAGCTCTAGAACAAGAAGAAAACTGGTAAAAATGCCAACAAATGTACTTCTGAAGTTTTATCTTGTGGAGTTATTACCTTTATTGTGGGGAATTTCAAGGACAGTATTTATAGAGATCTTAACAAAACAAGGATGTCAGTATCATTGGAATCATTAAAATGTGGAAGAAGCTTGTATTTGTCATCATTGCCTCCTTACCATGGATGGATAAATGGTTATGTGAGATGAGAGTATGGTGGAGTAGAACTAGCCCCAAAATATGGATCACGGAACCTGGGTTCGAATCTTGGCTGTGAAATAAACTATGTTGCACATAATTTTCATTGGCTTCAGTTCTCTCATCAAAATAATAAATGCAAAATATAGATAAAATTATGTGAAGAACATAGAAAAATTTATATAAATATTAGCCAAATTTTTATTTAATGCACACTCACCTCTTGTCTTACAACACTTTATGACTCCCAGACTTTTAACCATACTGTGCAAAATTGAGGTCATACTCTCTGATAAACTTTCAAGGTCAGCAGCAAACTGACCAACAGGGTTGGTAAGTAGCATAGTGTTGTGGAAAGGATTTGGAGTAATATGTTCCTAGGTTCAAATTCTAGCTTAACTTAGCCACATAATCTTAAGTTACTTTACTTCCTTGATTTAATATCTAAAGTGGTAGTAATGTAATTTACTTCATAGGATTATTGTAGGGATAGAAAATATAATGTGTATAACGTAACTCCATAGGGCCTGTCACCTAGCAGGTACTTATTAAATATCATGAATACATAAACACCTCTGCTCCCTCCTACCTTCACTGCCTTCTTTCCTTTCTTCATTCCATTAAAAATCACTCACTCTCTGACCAGCCAAGATGGAACATGAGATAGAGAATGGAAGAGGTGGAGGGAGGAGTAGATTTGGCTGGATCCAGAAAGTCAGCAGGGCAGTAAAACAGTCTACCTTGATCTTGTCCCTCTGTTAAGGGATAAGAATCTTGTGAGGAATTATTCTCTCCTTTCATCCCAGACCCCTGATGGGTCCTCCCTACAACATAGAGGAGGAGTAGAAGAAAGATCAAGGAAAGATCCTTGGTCTTAAAACTCTCTACCATTGCTCTCTTATAGTATCTCCTTTCTCAGGCCAGGACAGCGGGCTGAAAATAAATGCATAAGCTCTCTGAGCTACTTGGAGAATTGCCCAAAAATTGCATTTTTGACTTATACTTCACACAGCAAATGAGAGACCTTCAGATTTTGCTTGCATGTAACCATACTGAGTCTCAAAATGAATCTACTTGGAACATCTTCACAGTAATATTTCCCCAGCATGAGGAGGTTATAAATACTCAGGGTCACGCCTGCTAATCTAACAAGCCAAGTTGAAGTTAATCCTGGTTACAGTTGATCTCAGGGCTCCCTGGAATGGACAGGGTGAGGCCCTGATTAGGCATGCACTTGGGAAGTTCAGGTCAGACCAGAAGCAGCCCAAGGTAATGTGAAGAGCTCGGCATGATAAATTCAGAGACATGGATGCTAGTCCAGACTCCATCATGACTTGTCTGGGACCTCAGGCAGATCTTTTGAGCTTTTAAGGACTTAATTCCTCATCTTTAAAATGTAGATAATTATCCTTATACCTCTTTGCCTCACAATGATATGATGAAGATTAATG